>NC_056741.1:1542415095-1542576849 GCF_019279795.1 Protopterus annectens
AGTTAGATGTCTGACATGTGCACAGAAGTAGCAAAAACTGTTGTTAGGGGGAGGTAGCCATCTGTATAACGTAAATGAACCTTTGTTGTTGTCTCAGTTTTTAACTAGTCACTATCTGGTTTGTCAGACTAGTGTGCATTTGGAACAGTAGATAGAAAGTAACCAGTTCTCTTGGTGTTTTCTCAGTTTATGCAGTCACTGTGTGGTTTTGCAGGACTAGTGATTTGTGTGAAGCAACTTGGAATACTTTATTGTGTGGCTACAGTCTGCATGTACTGCAGCTGATATTTGTTTGTTTATTTAATTAATTAAATGTATTTGATTACTGGGAAAGCATAACTGGGCAATAAAACCTTTGTTCACCTAGGGTCCTGGAGAGAAAAACTCCAACTGATATAAATATATATATACCTAGGTTATAGCATGCATAGATAGCATTGCCTCTCTACCTCATAGAACCAAAAATCTGGACAAAGCCAAGACTTAAACCTTGCCTGTGATATAAATAAGGCCTGCTGGAGAAATAAGTATGTATCTGAGAGACTACCCTGTCTTCTGAATGGGCTCTCCTTTCATGTGAAGCAGAGTCCCTCCCTAAAGCAAGTGTAACTTGGACAATTGGAGTAGGAGCATGAAATTCATCCCTGGTTTGGCACCTTTGTCTCTAATGGACACAGACAGCCTGTAAAGGGTTTGTCTCCCAGGCCCCCTGCTTACTCTTATCAAGCGTACCAGAATTTGTCAGAGATATGAGATGCCTGCCTAGGCTTAAAGAGGCCATTGTGGTTGTTAGCCTAGTAAACACCTATGAACCTATGAAGAAGCCAGTAAGCATGTGCAAGGAAACAGCCTTGGCACATGCAAACTTTTCCTTTTTAAAAATATGGAAAGAAATTTTTTTTGTAGGTGGGCAACCCCCCCCCCCGCTAATTATATATACTAAAGCTGAGATTGAGCAAACATGGGGTGAGGGCAAATTTCGCAACCCCTAGAATTGTGCACTCTCACACACCTGTAAATCAGCTTTCTGGTCATCCAAAATCACATTCAACCTTTCCAAAAGCTCATTTTATATATTATATGTATGCATAATTTCTTCTGGTGTTTTCGTCTTTTAAATTACAGCATTGGGTGGAGTTGTTTTCTTACCACTGATTATAAATCTCCAATTTAATGTCTTTTAACAACTTTCAGAAAACGAAAGTGCAATGAATCAAACCTCTACTACATCTAAAGAGCCATGGTGACTCTAACATAAACAAAAAAAAAGGTCAGTGACAAGACTCTTAATGATGATTTTAGTTTTCGATTACTTCTGTTCAGAACAGACATTCCACATGTGCATTTCTCTTTACTTTTATTAGGAGTGATATTGCTTTGATTTGTCCTTAGGCCATCCTTATATCTGCCACCCCACCTAGTCTTTTGACAGGTAATGACAAATCTCAGGAACAATGGAGAAAATAGACTAACTGGCAGATATGCACTTATTAATTTGAAATGAGTCCAGGATTACATAGCCTAGTGTAATCTTCCTGCTGTTGACAGCAGGTGAACTTGCTGTTGATCATTATTTCCTGTAAGGAAGGATCACGAGAGCTGCTCTATTACTCTCTAGGGTTTTATATACCGTTCTCTTCACAGATGCAGAGAGGGAGATAGAAACCACAAGTATGAAAGTCATAACAAAATCATGTAATTGCACGGTACCCTGGACTTTGGAATATTGTCAATAACAAAGCAGTGACATTCTGCACCCCCCATAGAAACTCTTTGCATCCAAGTCTCTAGATAACATAACATTCATAAACCAAGAAAGTTATTGCTTGGGTATAACTTCTTTCTTTATTTTTTGGGCTTTATTCCGCAGTTCTGAAAAGAAATGCATTGAGTGACATATTTTTCAGTCATATATCTACTTGAGTATGCTGTATTCAAATCATTGTGTAAAATTATACACTTTTCACAATGAAAGCATTAAAGCTGATAACATAATGCTGGCTAGCAATACAATGCTGCATTATTTAGGATAACAAGTATAACAGAATTCCTAAAATGAGAACTGGCCTGAATTGCCTTTTATCCCAACATCAATCATTTTGAAGTGATTGTCAAAACTGTTACTTCCCACTGAATTCACTATTAAATGAATATTCTAATATTATAAGGCAAGTTTGTTGATGACTTCTGGAGAGCCTCTTTTGAAGTTATGCAAATATGTTTGAAAGCAAACAAATGTAGAACTTTCGCCTGAAACATTAAAACATTTCTAGTAAAGTTTATATGCAGTTAATCTTTTTAACTGAGTAATACTCATTAGACATATCTGTCTGTCTTCACGGGTAACCAGCACATTTTGTTTACTGAAATTACCTATTTAGAGTAAAACGGTATGCAAGGAGAAGTTAAGGGCATGAACAGCAGGTGCGTAGAATGTATATCTTTCACAGCTCATTACCTTAACTACTACACTGCACTAAACTGCAAGCCTTAATTGATACACTACTAAATCGATCTTTTAAATGATGCTTTCTGAATTGCAGCAACATCTATATTTTTTTCTTCGAGTTTGGTTTCTATGGCCATTTTTTTTTGTTTCTTTTTTTCTGTCTTGTGACTGTACATTTCTAGTACTTATTTGGATTCACTAAGCAATAAGCCAATAGACTAATACTGGACACCAAAACAAGATACAGCAGGAA
Source organism: Protopterus annectens (assembly GCF_019279795.1). Lineage (NCBI taxonomy): Eukaryota > Metazoa > Chordata > Ceratodontiformes > Protopteridae > Protopterus > Protopterus annectens. The sequence continues at coordinate 1,542,417,798 of NC_056741.1, forward strand.
AGAATCTGCCCATTCAGTTAATTAGGTTTACCTTGAAGGTGATAAGTGTGCTACTCTGCTTGGCATGCAGTGGAAGTTTGCTCCAGAGGTGGAGATATATTAGGATACAAATCTATTATACTAATGCATCTTGTGTATTAGTTGATGAAACCTTGTACCCTCCAACTAAGTATTTGAGGAGCCATTTGTTTTACAAGGGCATTTGAGGTCAAGGACGGCTTTGATCTTTCATAGTTCAAAATGCAGGGATGACAATAGAAGAGTCTATAGGAGACATAATATAGGGAGATGTCTGTCTGACCAGATATTTGAGAGTCTTGAGGCCTTTGATGATCTTAGTTAGGAAACTTGCCTTTCATCCCCCTGATTCTATACCCATTATGGACTGATGCACACAATATAATTTTGAATTGATAGACACAGTGCTCATTCTACATATTAATATTAATGCAACCCACTTGCTCTTTCAGCAGTCATCAGTTCTTCTCCTTCTGTGCCCTACTTCCTCTCGTTGCTTTCATCTGCTATCCGCTCATTTTTTCTTTTCTCAGACATGTAAACATACAAGTATATTGTCGCAGTCCTTATCCTCAGTATTCAAGTTCATGTCTTTAGTGCGTGCAACCTGTATTTACAACACTTTGTACAGTTTATGTTGTTTTATCACCTATTGCAACTGCTGTGATATGTTTCTATGCAACCTGGGCTGGGCTTGAAATTAGTCTTTGTTGGTTACAGCCCTACCCTGGCAAACAAACATAAATAAAATAAAATGCAGTTGTGAACTTATTCAGCAGAACTGTTTCTTTTTTAAGTTTAAATTGATTGTGAGGAGGTTTGACATTAGGTTAATGTACAGCTCACAATTGCATCGGTTCTTTTGTATTGATATTCAAATGTTTTCCGTTGTAAATCATTGTAGCTGCTATAAGAAATTCTTCTATTGTCATATACCTAGTAAACACTGCATTACCTGGTTTGCCTTTTTGTCCTGGGCCATAACTAAAACAAGGCCTGTGGGCAATGCACAAACCATGTAAATAACAGTTAAATAAATAGTCATACTTTGAGAGATGCACGCAGTCATTGGTGATGTTCCAAAGGGTTCTAAAAGAAGGCAAATAAAGCAGAGTTGAGAATAATCTAGATGTAGTGGATACATTTTTGGAAATTAGATAACATATAGTATTTTAAAACTGCTATGGAGGCATGATGGTCAAAAAGTTAGGAATTATCACCAAATGATAGTGGTGGATGGCAGAGTTGGGCAGCAGTTTGCATTGCCGCATCACTTTCTGGTTTGATTCTTGGCTGGGGTGCCTTCTCCATGGAGTCTACATGTTCTCCATGCATTTGTGTGGGTTTCCGCCCATGTTACAAAGACATGCATCTGGAGTGTTTCTCCCCGGGCCTGTGCTGAAAATTGGCTTGTTCCAAGTTGGGCTTTCCTGGTAAACAAATGTTAAAATAAATTAAAAAAATGATAACTAGATCCCTTGAAACAGTGTCTTATTGGAGGGATGGAACATGTGTAGTATACTGTGTAAATGTGGGGTTTACCAAAATAAATTATACCACATGTTTCCTTCTTATTCGGATACAACTACCCTTGCAGCAACTGTTAAAATAGCATGACCCGTGTTGCAGCAAATGTGAATCAGAAAAGGAGTGATTGCCAGCATCCACATTTCACTGTAGGCTTAGATAACCATAGGGGAGGAACACTGGCATGGAGGTTTCAGAAATAGATGAGAGCACAGAACTGAGCTTTGTGGTACACAACTGGTAACTTTTTCCCATAGAAACCACTTTATTGATGAGTTATGATGAGCGTGACACAAAACAGCATATCTGTTACTGCATTCACCTTCAGTGACTCATCTAATACACTATATAAACATTTTTAAGCTATCTGTAAAAAAAAAGAAAAAAGAAAGAAAGAAAACCCATACAGATCAAGTATAATCATAAAGGTGATGTGCTATACAAGACTTAATAAAAATGGAAACTATACTTTTTCATTTGTTTATAAGACTTCTATTAGTAAACAGGTCATATTAGAAGCTCATGTATATATTTCCTCAAAAGAGAGAGAACAAAGAACAAAATATCAGTACAATTAAATTTCATTGAACAACTGAAATGGAAGCAATGAATACAACTAGTCACACAGCTGCTTCTCTTTATATTTCTTTGACTGCTACAAATGTTATTAAAAATTGTATGGAAAGAATTTTGCCAATCTGTATCTACTTTCCTCCAGAACCTGAAAATTATAGCAAGTAGAAATTAAATAATTACTCTGATCAAGGTAAGACACTTTTTGTGGCTTACATGCCAGTGGATGGAAACCAAGTAACCTGAAATTCACATCTTCATTGTGTGTGATGGGGGGGTCTTATAGTCCATTGGATCTTCCCAATTACTATTTTTGTCATGGCTGAATTTCTTTATAGTCTCAGACCAACTGTGCATAATTAGCTGGGTTTTGTTACATCTTCAGTTTGCTTTTGTTTTGTTATCTTGGTGAAATTTAAACTCCCTGATATTAGATGACAAGTGTGAATCCGTTTTTAAGTAAATTGAAAGAACTATAGTAATTTAGGGTTTGCTTATAACTTAAGAACCTGGACCCATTCCATGTCAGAGAATGTACAATGCAACTTGTTTAGCCATTTACAATGCACTGATACAATGGGATTATTACAGCTTAGAAAGATTAAAGATGCAGGTGTTTTGAGATTAGGCAAAGTGTGCCTCTTCTTGTTTATATTAGAGCAATACTGTGTGACTGTGGACCAGAGTCCAAAAGACTTTCTGTCAGTATAAGTGAGTAACTCTAGTGTTTGGCATACATACAAAGCAGTCTTACATTGAAGTACTGGTGTAGCTCATGCAAATCATTTGGAATCAGGATCTGTGTGAAATGAAGTTAAAACAGTCTTTAATATCATAGAATGTCCCTGACTTTGCATTATAGATTTCATATGTGCCTCCTAAAATTCATAGTTACATGACAAATCGTTGAGGACTACAGTCACTAAATGGGGGGGGGGGTTCTGGCTGTGTATGTAAACAGCTTATTTAGTTTCTTGCTTAGCCTAAAATTTTAATTTATAGGACTAGTGTGCATTTGTATTAAATACATTGGAATATTTCCTGTGCTGAGTCTTTGTATGATACACAATCAAAACTCTTCTTGATTTTACACACTGTCTTTGATTTTGTCTACTGTTTTTGGTTCCTACTTCTTACAATCTTTTTTTTTTAATTTTGGAAAATAATTGAAGACTATGGTCACTAAATGATTTCAGATATTTGAAATTTAAGATTGTATCCTTCAGAAAATGCATGTGAAGCACCTGTCTTAGCATATCAGAGTAATAGGTAAAGTCCATGCATGATTTTGGCTTGTGTCCCTCATAGTTTTTCAGTTTTTCCCTAATTCTTACACCAAGAGGTTGATAGATATTATGTTGTATGTTGTCAGATGAAGTTTATACATTAAAGGGGCTATAACTGTGCTGGGTGGTTGGAGGAAGGGCTGTTTTTGGATGGAAGTAGCTCTCCTGGTCTACCATAAATAGCCTCTTACACCATGGGCAAACCTCTCATCCATCATTTCTCATAACTCAGATTTAGCTGAACTGTTTACTCCACTTCATTCAAACAGTAGCTCATCTACTCAAGGACACAGCATCTCCTGCCATCCCCCCAAATACAGATGATAATAACAAACTTAAACTTCCCACTACTTATATCAAAAAAATCCTTGCAAGTTAAAATTTACCACCCTTGTTCCTAATATCTTACTAGCCAAATTCTTAAAACTTGCTGCTGATGCCCTGATGTATTCCATATCCATCCTCATAAATCAATCAAGTCAAGAATAATATGTGCCCACCCTCTGGAAGAAATCCTATATCCATCCTCCCTCTCACAAAGGTGGAAACTCCACAGATCATTCTAATTACAGGCCTATTGTCATCCAGTCTCTATAGCCAAAGAGCTTTAGAAGTATATTCAAGCTCAGCTCATTAAATCATTACTGCCAGTAACCTATTAACTCTGACTCAGCATAGTTTTCCTTATAGCACTATTAAATTTCATTTCTACCATTAACCAAAACAACTTTTGTCTGGCTTGCAGAACTTGTATGGTGAAACAACTTTACTGCACTTAATTTATTATTTAGTTGTATATTGCAAGTGTGATTTTTTGTGATAGAAGTTGATTTAAGATCTCTTTAAATTCTGTGTTACTGTTTTTAATTATTCTTTTCTTTTACAATATTTTATTCATTTGTAGCTGAATATGGATTCCTTAAATGAGTATGCAATTAATGATTTGCTAATGCACAGATATCTTGTACAGTGTAATAAATACTATGCATATTTGAAGGTAACAGCTGATAACACTAGTGATCTGTGTTCCTCGTGTCAAAAGTTGGATGATTTGTTTACCATTGTTAGAAGTAAATCTAGACTTAATGATTATGATTGCACCTGTGCAATTGGCATGGCTTGGAGAACTGCTGTATCATATATTAATGACTGGACTGATGAAATAAATAATGTTAAGCAAAGAACATTCAGCCCCTATGAAACAAGATGATGCCCCTGACAACTTTAGAATTCTTGATGCAATTATTCAGCAATCTGAGGATCCAGTTTGTTTAGAAGGAAACAAAAAAAGAAAGAAAGGAAGAAGTTCACTACAAATAACAAGGAAGAAAAAGAAACTGATTAATGTCTGTAAAGGAAAGAGAATACGTAGTAAAAAGGATTCTGCTTTGTTATGTAACACACTGGTGACAGGGCATGATGATATTTCTCTATCAGAAAACCTTCAATCTATAGAAAAAGGCATCCTTTTTCCAACAGAGAATGTAAAGAAAAAAGACAAGGGGCAGCTGAAAAGGAAGAAATCAAAACTGAACGTGAAAGGATTGAAGAACATTAGTGTAAGAAAAAAGAAGAGAAAGACAGATGTTGATTTCATGGCTCAAGCTGTGGATTTACAATACCAGCTGGATGAGGATTTAATACACAATGAAAACAGTGAGATTAATAAGACTAATAGTGATAAAGATCTATCCTTCATAACAATAGATAAAGCAGATATTACTGTATTAGAAGCTGAAGATTCTTCAGAGCTGGCCAGCAAAGATATTCTTGTAATTGGAGATACAATTATTATAGGAACTGATACTTATATTTGCAGAGAAGATAATGAACATCAAATAGTGTTATGCTTGCCAGGAGCAAAAAAAGAAAATGTAAGAAAAGCCTTCGAACAACTTAATGTAAGGAAGTACGGATCTGTTTTTATTCATGTTGGTAAAAATGATGTCACCAGCAAGGGTTCTCTGAATGTTAGTAGGGAATTGACATCCCTCTTAGATAGTATAGCTTGTAGTGGTGTTAGGATGTATTTTTCACAAATCACCTATAGAAAGGATAGTCAAGTCACTGTGAATGAAAACATTTTTTGGGCAGATACCTACATAGAAAAAATGCCCTGTTTTAAAACTGGAAATGTGTAGAGCATCCAAGACTAGGTTTGGGCACACGTGTTTAGACAGAATGGCGTGCATTTGTTAAGATCAGGGAAGACAATATTTGCAGCAGATATTTTGCAATATTTGACAAACGCTAGGCAGGATTTTTGCCAGGTTGAAAATTTAACAATTCATAGATAGCAACATTTCATGCATCTTTGACGGTTGTTAATGCTAGAAAAATTAACAATGACATTTTTTATTGAAAATTTGCTATGCTCCCACAACACTGACGTTGTTATTGTTGCGAAACATAGTTAAAGAATAATGACTGTAAATCAGTTCTGTCAGGGTATAAATGTTTTACTATAACAGACATTCTAACAAAAAATCAGGTGGAGGTGTTATGATAGGGATTAAAGATAATTATGAGAACTGTGATTATTACATGTTCAGTGATTACACCAAACTATAGACTGTATAAATATGACAATAAAGACAACTCTGAAACATATGACAATTGTCAGTGTGTATAGACCACCAAAGTCAAGTGCAGATGACCTAGTGGAATTCATACATTTCTTGCATGAATACACAGGAGGTACGAATAATATTAACAGGGGACTTAAATTTACCAGAAACAGACTGGAATAATATTGAGTCAACAATGTTAGTAAGGAAATTATTCACAACGTATATTCAGAAACAATTGCTTCAGATTGTAAAAATAACCTACCAGGGGATGGAACATACTAGGTATTATTTGTGTTCCTAAAGAAATTACTGTCACTTCAAGTCATGTTTTACCACCATTGATGTGCAGTGATCATAGGGTTATAAAGGTTAATTTGTTGCTAGATAATTCTGTCAAAATGAAATCTAAACCAATGCACAGAAGGTTAATTACAGATTATATGGAAGCAAAACAGTCACCATGTAAAACAACTGATCAGACGAAAAACTGCAGATGGAATGTGGAATGTTTTGAAAGAGAAATCGTTTGAGTGCAAAAAAAATAAAAAAAAAATGTTTAACATCACAATCTACGCATACAACATCAGGGAGATATTATTTCCATAAGAACAAGATATCTCATTAAGGTGAGAGACAAAAAATATAAGAAATGGAAAACAGGTTGAACTACATCTTTGAAAACAGAAATAAGCAAGCTGAACAAACAGATTAAGCATAGTGTGAGACAAGATCAAGAAAATTTTGCAGAAAATGTATATAAAGATATTGAGCATAATAGGGAACATTTTTATAGATACATAAGATGTGGAAGGAGTAACAACACACAAACTGATAAACTTTGTGTAGATTCTAAAATTTATTCTCAGACAAAACAGATTATAGATATATTTACAAAATCTTATGCAAAACAGTTTGGCTCCACAAAAGGGGTGATAAGTTGCCCTGCTGACATCCAGGTAACCCCAGGTAGTGGAATCAAATTAGATTATATTGAAAAAGAACTGCACAAACTGGATCCAAACAAAGCACAGGGAGGGGACGGAATTAGTAACAATGACCTAAGAACACTTCAGCAAGAACTTACAGTACCATTATATCTATTATTCACTAGGTTATATAAATATGGAGAAATTCCTCAAGATTGGAGACATGTACTTATTAAACCTGTCTTCAAGGGAAAGGGAAGTAGGACAAACCCAGAGTTATATAGACCCTTAAGTCTACTTTCATGTTGTGGAAAAAAAATGGAGAAGGTAATATTGGACAAGTTATTGTCAGAACTGTATAGGTTAGGACTTGAAACCATATATTAGCATGCATGTGTTGAAAACAGATCTCTTACCACCTGTAACATGATGTTCTATAACAATATAATAACAGCTATGAATGAAAAAATTGTACTGTGATGTAATTTATATAGATTTAACTTCAGCATTTGACAGGGTCATACACAAAACACGGATCAATAAATTAATACAACTAGGTATTGATGTACTTGATAAGATGGATAGCTGCATGGCTTACAAATAGGATATGGCAAGAATCATACAGCAAAATCATTGGTTACAGTCAAGGTGTCCCACAGGGTTCTGTCCTAGGCCATTACTTGTTTAGATTGTCCCCTGGATTCAAGAGGCTCGGTGCAAGGACTGCTTTAGCCTTGCGCCGAGCATCCTCACTACAGATGGCGTAGCGGCACCATATGAATATGTATGAATGCGCGCCGCTGCAACCTCAACATGCACAGGAAATGTGTGCGAGTGCAGGGGGTGTGAAGAAATGCTCAACGGAGGCATAAACATGCCCCAACACTTGCAAAACCTACTATGCCTACTAGAAGAGCCCGACCCTAACAGTAAGTCAGTAATTCAGTGTCCGAGGATACCGAAATGTATGCTAAGCATACAAGAGTGTCCACGAACAGTGAAATAAACTCAAAGAAGTAAACACACAAGCACATTGTGGAATGTTGAGTCCTGTCCCTAGAACTTTCACAATTAGATGCCCTGTCCTTGTGTCCCTATTATACATTCAAATGCTGCAATATCAAAGACGTAAGCAAAGCGCAGCATGTCTGCGCATCGCTGCCCTCCGCTTACACATCATATTCATTCAAATAGAGAAAAACATGCGGAATCAACGTGTGAATAGTGTAGTGTTCAGAGCATCCGCCTAACAAACAGGCATTCAAGGTTCGAGCCCAACAATAACACATATCATTTTCCATATGGAATGAATGTCGTTTTGCCGTAAAATCGACATAAGAGTATCGCATGAGATATTTAACTTAAATATCATTCAAGCAAAGTGGCACTGTCATAATGAATAAGGCACTAGTAAGCAGGCGTAAGCACAAATAAGCAGCAGTAAACACATATAAGTACCAGTAAGCAAGTCTGAGTGCACTTGCGTGGGTCTAAGCAGTGCCCAGCATAGGAAATGTATATAAGTATATACAGATATATAGTCTATATATATATATATATATATATATATATATATATATATATATATATATATATATATATGAAGAAAGAATGACGTAACAATAAAGCATACAAAAGGAATGAAAAGGGAATCAACAGCAACCCCAGTATTATATAGCGCTGTCAGCGTATGTCATATCCAGCTGGGCAGGAGTGAGCAAAGCACTGCTACTCACACCACAAGCAGGATATTACCAGTGGGAGCAACATTGTTGATTTGCTAAATCTACTTTACACACAGAGGGTAGTCCCTGGTGAGACTACCCAAAAATTAGATAGACCATTTGGCCTTCTGACCATTACACAAGCAAGAACAGGTATGTTCAAGGAATAAATGGTGAGAGTGCCTGAGAATACATGGGGTGGGACAACAAACGTGTAGGGCCCCTAATGCTCTGGAGAGGGCAATGTGTGGTGGTGTGTCATGGCTGCGATAACAAGTGGACAATGGAAGGAATGCATGTATTTTGAACACGGGTGGGGTGGAGGAACTATGGGTATGAAATTATGGAGCCAGGCATGCCAGGGTTGGATGTGCTGGCTCTAATTAGACCACCTCGTGGAGGTCACAGAGTTCGTTATAGGTATATATGCATACACACATGCAGACATCAATATGTAGAAGTACATTCTCTGAAACACATTAATTCCATTTGCAGACATAAATAACATGAATGTGCCCTTACAAACCTTGACAGTAGATAGAATAATAGGTTGTGCAGAAGAGGGACGGGACCAAACCGCTAAAACGCAGAAGTGTGTACAATGTCCAAAGTCAGTGCTGTGCTGACAATAATTAAATGTGAGGACTTCCCCACACATGGAATCATTCCTGTGATCTGCCAACTATGGCAATGCCAATTACTAAACTGGTCTATTTGTAAAAGAAATACGCTGAACACGTACATAATTAGGCTCTCATGTGTAATGGGTGTGTTCCCACATAGTCATACATATTAATTAATTGTAGTGTCATGTTAACGGCAGTAAGGATGTAATGAAGTATAGAGTCTGATCTTGACATAAACACATGCTTGTCCCATGTGGGACAACCCAAAAATTGTGAATATTATTCTTTTGGTCTCTCACATCACCAATGTTTGTGGACTAAACATTTGGGAGTTCTGAGGATACGTGGAGTGAATCAACCAATGGGATGGGTCTATATGATTAGGGAGTGGCCAATGTGTTGTGGTGTGGATACACCGCAAATCCGACTAGAAAATGGATGACAGCAGTGTTAGGGAGGCATTGGGGTGTGTATTTGGGGAACCAGGAGCCATGGGTATATGGGTATATATGCAAATGAAGCAGCACAGCAATAGTGCATTGGTTAGAGCAACCTCCTAACGAACAGACATTCCCGTACCGAATCCCACTGTATCACATACCATTTACCATCAGTAATTCGTACATGAACATATTGCGACATCTGTCTGCTGTATAACCTGCAAAATATCAATTAAAAGATAACTGGAATGAAGTGTCAGTCTCATAATGAATAAGGCACTAGTAAGTAGGTCAAGCATATATAAACACCAGTAAGCATGTGTAAGTGCATTTGCACGGGGTATGTATTGCTTTACAAACACACACACACACACATATATATATATATATATATATATATATATATATATATATATATATATATATAGATATTTATATATATATATATATATAGATATATATAGATATATATAGATATATAGCTATAGATAGATATATATATATAGTTGCAGACATATACATATACGTATATATGTATATATATATATATATATATATATATATATATATATATATATATATATATATGTGTGTGTGTGTATATATATATATATATATATATATATATATATATATATATATATATATATATTGTTAAATAAAAACAAATGATAACAACATAGGAGGCTTAGATGCAAATTTTTACTAGTGTACACCAGGAGGCAAAAAACCATACAAGTACAGAGTTTTGTCTGACATGATGCAGGAAATACACAATTTTATATAGTCTTACATTCAAGCTGTGCCCACCTTACTGATGTGGTTAGTCACAGGGCACCTACATCACTATGGTCTACAATATTCTATTTATAAGAAAAAGCTGATGTTATACATTTTAAAAGTTTTCCCATGGGAATAATACAGCCTTGCAAAGCACCTGGTTCATTATAATGTCTTTCTGTAAATGTTACTCTTTCAAGGTTTCAGGCCTGCTCGAATACAATAGTTGGTTTAGTCTTGTAAATACTTCTTTGTTCTTCTTGCAACTTTACTTTAGCAGCTGTGTCTTATCTTTGATAATATTCACAAGGCCAATTATCTCAGAGGAAGGAATAAGAATATTCAATGCTTTATACATTTAATTTCCTGACCCAGCAGATAATCATTAGTGAAAAACATAAGCTTGCTGAGCTGACTACTGCCAGGGTCAGAGTTCAAATACACTGCAGCTCCAAAGCTTCAAGCAATTACATGTAAAATCATTCTTATTGCCATATTGTAAATAGAATAAAATGCATTATATACTATTTGCTTTTAAACTAGCACTTTATACATATTCAAATACATATTTTTCTAACATATATATACATATATATATAGATATGTGTGTGTGTGTGTGTGTGTGTGTGTGTGTGTGTGTGTGTGTGTGTGTGTGTGTGTGTGTGTGTGTCTGAGTAGATATACACAGATATACAGCTATGATAGTAAGCAGCACAGAAGAATGACATATGTTCACAGGCTATGCCAATGGAAGTGAGGAGCCCAAGCAAGAAACATGAAACACGTAGCATGACCTTCCACCCCTCCCAAACACATAGCATGACCTTCCACCCCCCCAGCCAGACACGGGAAACATACACACATACAATGTAAAGAGTCCACTGCTCCCCAGACCACAGGCAGAATACAACCGGGGGGGTACACAGTGCACCCGTGAATTCTAATCTTGGAACACAGACTGGAGCGTCCCTTGCGGGACACCCCAAATATTGCCAAGACGAAAAAAAGGTAATAGAACGGCCATTCTGGCCGCGGTGTATACATACTCGGAATACAAGGCTGGGAAATCCTGATGACCCATGGGCCGAGACAATTGTATGAAATGGGTCCCATGAAGTGGAGAGTGGGCAGCGTGTAGGGGTGTGTCCAGAAAAGACCAGGACACAGAGTAAGGATGGGTGCTGTTGAGGAGGCGCGGGTGGGGGAACTATGGGTAGCTACTTATGGGTCTAGGTGTGCAGGTGTTGGCTGATGTGGGCCTATATGGACAGTCCTAGGGATGTAAGTGAATGTGTTCATTGTGCAGAGGCATCTCCCAATGAGCAGCCACACACACTACGAGTCCCACTGCAGCAAAGTGTAATTTATATGGCAAGGAATGGAATAACCAGATGTAGACGTATATATGTAGAGGTATGTGTGTGTATATCTACCCATAACGACATAGAGATAAGCCTCTCCCTCTCCGTAGTACAAATGTAAACATACAGAGACAGAATACAGATACATACCCACATATAAATATATACATATGCAGACACCCATAGACCCATATGTTGTGAGAGATATATTTATATATATAGATATATATATATATATATATATATATATATATATATATATATATATATAGACAGCAAAATATAAATATACAAGTATGCATACATATACAGATATAACCTTATATAGTAATGTAAATATCTATATATATATATATATATATATATATATATATATATATATATATATATATATAAAAACTGTAAATATATACATGTATATAGCTAGGATATGATACAGCAGTTACGAGTAACATATGTTCACAGGCCGTGCATATGGGGGTGAGGGGTCCAATAAACAAACGTGTAACACGTAGCATCAATCCCCCCACCCCCCAGCTAGGCCGGTGAGACATACAGACACACAATAAAGATAAACACACCACTGCTTCCCAGACCACTGGCAGGATACTACCAGTGGGAGAGACCTGCCAGGTCTAATCCTAAAACATAGACATCGATGTCCCTTGTGGGACACCAAATATTAATGATCAGAGGCAGTCCCGGTAATGACTTATCAAACCCGTCTATAGATGTACATGGACCAGTAGGTTGTGCAAGCCTGATAACCCATGGGTCGACTCAATGTACAAAATGTGTCTCGGCATGGAGAGAGTGGGCAGTGTGTAGTGGTGTGTTTATACCCCACCTGCACCCACAGTAAGGATGAGTGCTGTAGAGGAATGGCAGGTGGGGGAACTATGGGTATGCAATTACGGGCCTAGGCATGCAGGTTTGGCTGGCAAAGTCATATTAGGACCACCACAGGGATGTAAGTAATATTCCGAAATGGGCATAGCTGACACCCATACCTCTCAATCCCTAAGAGCAGATCCACTGGACAGGACATAAACCATTGGGGGAACAAATATGGACCATACCTCTGAACTGTCCCCGATTTACAGGGACGTCCCAGATTTCGACTCGGTTTCTAACTCTGCCCCACGTAATCCCTCCTAAAACTAGTGACATATAGAGGAAAGGTGGTGAATTACACATAATGAATAACGAATGACAACAATTAAGAGTTATAAACATCATTTACCTCAGAAAATGTGTATGAATTCATATGCTCTGAGTCTGTCAATGTGTCACATTAATAGCACCAGTGATTTAAATGTGTCCCTGATGTTGTTATGCCGTGTCCCTGATTCAGTTTGTATATTTCCCCAATCATATGAGAGGTCTGATAGGGACAGAAAGCACATATTCCACTGACAACCTTAGAAAGATGATAGAATATTAGGTATGCAGTAGCATGACTCGGCTGAGAAGGATGTGGGTTCCAAAACCCAATTACTTGTTTGTATTGAAGAGTGTCAGTTCCCATGTATTAGCCAGATGGGTGCAGGTTGTAAGAGGAACACACCAATAATATGAATCAAACTCTGGACAGGCCGCGGATTCCGTACAGTCAAACGGAATGCTGTTGCCTAATGGGCAGCCATTCCCGATACTGTAGGCATGTAATCCGATGTAATAGGCATCACAAGGTAATATCATAGTCCTCACTCCCATGCAGGGGCATGAGTGTCAGATGCAAACACCAAATTCAGTGCATGTAGATGTATGTGTGAGTGTTTATGTCCAGCATATAGATACATACATACATATAGATATATCAGGAACATCCCATGTGACAACAAAGCACTACAAAGGAATGAAAAGGGAAACACTAGCAACACCTGTATTAATGTAGTGGTGTCGTCTTATGTAATATCAAGACTCCCTCAGACAGACATGTGTCAGTCATACATGCAAACATTTGTACATTGGCCATATACATCACTCTGTGCATGTTATTTACATTAACACAACAGTTCCTGTCCAATCATTATGTGAAAACAGTACCCTTGCAAGGTGCTGTGTGCGACATCATCATCATGATAAAGGTACATGGGGTAACCATAGAGGGACTGGTAGTGTTGTGTGTACAATGGGGATGTCCGCATCACGTGCACATGGAACATTTAAGATTCGTGTGCATACTAGGACTGTGTGCCTGAGAGATAGGGGTGAGGACAACTGGAGTATGTTGTGATGCATATTAAAAGGGTTACATGTGTCCAGTGGACACGTGTGTGAAATGGACAGCTATGTATGGGGCAAATGTTGTTCTAGGAACTGATTAGCCTTTTGTTTCCATAGGGTAAGAGTGGGATGTGGGGGAAGGAGAGTGTGTATGCTCGTGGAGGATAGGTAGGGTAGGATGACAGACAAGACAGCATACAGGGTCAGTATATGACACATGTGGGGGGATACACCTCGGACATGGAGGGGTGTTTGGCATTCACAAGCCCATGAGTCCCCAGATGGAAACAGTGGGATGGAGGTCCCCAGACATGGGCAGCCACCACTGCACCAAAACAGCTGCAAAGGTGGCAGTGCTGGCGGCTGTATAGGAGGGGCAGCTTCACCCTGTAAATGTGACACTCTGCCCTTGAGCTGGTGTATCTGGCCTCAAAACCCCTTATTGAGTCCCCTATGCACCACGTCCGGGACTGTATGACAGCGGACATGTCCCTATCTGGACCTGCTCCCAGGGAGGACAAGCCCCATCCTCAGTGGTGGTACCACCAGAAGGCAGTGCAGAGCCAACAGAGGTGGATGTCTAAGGCTGGGCCCAGGATGTGCTGGTGCCTGGTGCCATGGCCAGCTAAAGTGGGACAGGAGGTTCTGCCGGGACCTCCAAACCCATACAGCCTATGGTGTTGCAGTTTAAACACAGATATGGCTTAGTAATAGTCAACAGCATTCAGGATTACTTACAACAGCATGCATAGATATGACCATCAACCCAACACAACAGATGGTATACATTTGCAGAGAGAGCACAACACATGCATATATACTGCATGACATCTGTACAACATGTAGAAGACTTGTGACTGCAACTATGAACAGTGGCCCATTATTGCCATGTCACTGAGAACCCCAGACAGTGTCTGTCATACCACTGTTTCATGTGACATATGTCCAGTCAGGGATGCGATGGCAGTAACTCATCACTATCACCATGTACTGGTTGCAATCCTCACACTATGCTCCTGCTGTTCACAGATGTGTGTTCAGTGAGTAACACAGGAAACAAATGGTTCCACACACTGACCAGTCCACAGATGGCCCTACAGATAGGGGTCCCTCACAAACAGAGCACTGTCTTGTCAGTTTTAAAACATGCAGAATAGCCATTAACACACAGACCATTTTAAACAGACAGTTGTCTCAATGAAGCATAGCTACACTTACATGCTGTAGTCATGTCTGGCACATCACCCTCCTGTCTTCAGGATATTTACCACTGTGTATGTTGCTTGAGGAAGATCCAGATATCATCTTTGATGCCATTTACCATACAACAGATCCAGGTACTACTCACAGCGACTGTCATGGGCAAACACCAACATGATGTCCCTAGATATTGTACTGTGTTTTTCATGCGAATGGCTATGGGAACATCATTGCAGCTGTTCCACATGCAATCAGCTAGAGGAGGACTGCAATAGGTGCAGAGGCCATCACCCGAACATGACCATCACTTACAATGCACAAGCTGCTGCTGAGCAGGTGTACACCTCCACATCCACCAGAGAGTGTGTGGAAGGGACAGACAGAGACAAAGTACATCAGAGAAGGGCTTGGAGACTAAAACCTAAGCATCGTCGGTCACACACCTACCAGTACAGGGGTTCAAACCCCTGACTGACTAGTCACTATATTACAAGTGCATGCAGTTACTCCATGTGCCACAAAGCTGACATGATGGTGTGCAGTAAGAACATATACATGTGTTGGTGTGCGACATCTGCAACAGAGATATAGTAGACAGACATTAGGTGTAGCACACATGGCTGTCCACATGAACGGATGTCATTGTCAACACAGCCACACTCTCTAATGGACTCACATTGGCATTCTTTGCCAGGCTGACAAATACACTCCCAAACCACTTAGTTTGCTACACTGCAGTAATGCACAGGTACTACATGCACCACAGGGGATATCCAGAGGTTCTATGGGCTAGGGCATGTGAACGTGTTTGACATCTGTTGGTATGCCAATGGGAGTTATACTAGGAGTGACTGTGGTTGGGAGCATCATGCCCCACATGCAGACACAAGGTGCTAGTACTGACATGCATGTGTGCATTGCTTCATGGGTGTGAAGCGGCTGGCTGTGCAAGATGGCTGTACAAGGCTCTGTGAGGGGTAATCCTTGGCATCACACCACCCGACAATGGTGTGCAGTGTGGTACAGGGGTGTAGTGTCTGCAATGTCCCATACAGATGGGTATTTTATGAACTGTCCTGACATCCTGGTTACCATTGTGTATGGCCATAGCTTTGCAATGCATGCCATGTCTGTGTTTGATAGTCCTTGACATGGACATTGCCTGGGATGTGCATGTCCCACAATAATATACAGTGACATGTACAGGTGTACCTGGTTTGGCTGGCACATGTTGTGTACACATGTCCTGGAATACAACCCCTACCTAACTAGTGTATCACACTACAGCATTACGCAGTTACAGTACGCACTATGGAGATTAATGGGTTACAGTACTCCCAGAGGTGTATGTCTAGGTGGGTGACATCAGCAGGATTGCGAAAGGTGGTTATGTGAATTGTAAATGGCGTGCATACTCTAAAAAGCATTGTTCCTGTTTCAGGCAGACAGAGACACACACACAGTTGGTTTATCTGGGAATAGAACCCCTACCTAACTAGTTTGCCACACTACAGCAATATGTAGTTACAGCATGCGCTACGGAGAATACAGGGTTACAGCTGTCCTAGAGGTGTAATCCTAGGAGGGTGACATCAGCAGGATTGCCAAAATTGGTCATGTGAATCATAAAGAGTGTGCATACTCTAAAAAGCATTGTTCCTGTCTCAGACAGACACAGTTCATCTCTTTTGGAATAGAACCCCTATGTAATTAGGTTATCACACTACAGCAATATGCAGTTACAGCACTTGCTACAGAGAATATTGGGTTACAGCAGTCCCAGAGGTGTATACGTAGGTGGGTGACATCAGCAGGATTGCTAAAGAAGGGCATTCCAAGTGTACCGTGGGTTGTACATGTCTGTTACCTGCGTGTACCCGCTGCTTAATGTCACAAAAACACAATTACACCTGCTTAAAAGTGTCTTATGCAGTCCTAATTGACAGTATCAACAAGGCTTACAAGTCTCGGACCCTGGACCATGCACACTGAGATCACTGGATGTACCACTAAGCCATCTGGGTTGTATACATATTGCATGGAGTCTATAATGCACATCTTACTACAGGTATTCCACAGTACTGAAAACAAATGGGACAGTCCCTCTGTGTACATATGTACAGTACCCTTGAATGCACTGTACTCTGAGAAACAACAAAGACGAGTCTACATATTTATATGCACCTACGGGATGTGTACACACACACACACACACACACACATATATATATATATATATACATATATATATATATATATATATATATATATATATATATATATATATATATATATATATATATACATCTATCTATATATATGCATATACACAGACACAGCCTTAGCCATATATATATATATATATATATATATATATATATATACACATATACACACGTCTGAATGCCCTTTGTGACACAGAAGGGTTCCAAAGAAATTGACGTGTACACAAAACAGAGGCATCTCTTTTGTTATAACATTTAAATCATAAGCAGTTCACCAGAGAAGGGATGGTTGTTGTGTATGTGGAGTTTGGGGTGAGGAATAATAGCTAATGTACTCTACCCCGGGAATTGTGGAGTTAGGGTGGGGGAATAATGGGTATGGACCTACACCCCTGTGTCCACTTCTGTGTCACTGCTTGACAGTGGCACAGGAAAATAACATACCCAACTGTAGTCGTGCTTGACTGTGTATTATTTACCATTATACAACGACCCCCCCCCCCCATTAATATTCAGAAAACATGCACGCTGATTGGTCAGCGTGCATATCTTAAATCAGAGTTATAGTAATGGAAAAAGGTCCGGTCGCCCGGACTTTTTCCATTGCTATAACTCTTTTTTTTTTTTTACAGCAACGGAGAACGCAAGATCTCCATTGCTTCACACTGTCTCGCTATGTTAAACTCATTTAACATAGCGAGACAGCATTAAAAAAAGCAACGGAGATTCCCCATTGCTTTTTTTAATGCTGTCGCTATGTTAAACTCGTTTAACATAGCGAGACAATTTGTAAAAAGCAATGGAGATCTTGCTTTCTCTGTTACTTTTTACAAACTGTTTCGCTATGTTAAATGGGTTTAACATAGTGAGACAGCTTTAAAAAATGCAACGGCTCCGTTGCTTTTTTTAAAGCTGTCTCTATGTTAAACCCATTTAACATAGCAAAACAGTTTGTAAAAAGCAATGGAGATCTTGCTTTCTCCATTGCTTTTGCCCACAGCTCTGATGTACTGCGTAGGCATATCCATGCGCAGTACATCAGAACTGCCGCAGAATACCAGACAGCTGCGGAAGGGCAGCAAGGAGGCATTATACAATGCCATTATTTAAGAAAATTAATTATTTTTTTTCTTAAATAATGTCATTGTATAATAGTAATAACCCACTTCTGGGTGTGGGTAATGCTGATTTACCCACAGTTGGCTTTGTTTGGTCACTTGGGCTTCACCCCCGTGACCAAACCAAATCAACCTTTGTAAATCCAGCATTACCCACACCCAGCCATGGGTTATTGCTATATTCTTTACTATGTAATACTTTGTAGACACTGGTCACGACAGATGGCTACCATGTTGTGCTAAAAGACATATACACATGTGTATGCCTGGCTACAGGGTAGTCACACACACAAAGACACACACACTTGCCAGTATTGTGCATACATGTCTTGCCTATGTAAAGGTACCTAGTACAGTGGTATACAGTTGGGGTATGTGCCACAGAAAACATACAATTACACTTACTGATTCCACGTCTGAGCTTGGTGACATCACAGGACCGATTACTTGCAGTGGGGAGGAGGGAAGTGAGAGGTATAGCGGTTGACAAGGATAAAGGCCAGTGCAAAAGGAGGTATCTCTTTGGAATGCAGCAAAACCCACTGCCATGACAGAATGCAGACACAAATAAACACACACAACCTATGCTGAGGCACACAAACACTCAGCCATTTGCTAACACACACAGGTATTTGCTGTCACACACACAAACACAGTTGCCAGTGGTGGGATCAGAACTCCTGCCTATCTAAAGATCACTATTACAGTACTACGCAGTTACGAGACACGCCACAGAGATTGCACATCCCAAGGCAGTCAGAGTGCCCTTTTACAATTGAGGCCAACAACATGGAGACTGACAGTCATGAAGTACATAGCTGTAAACATGTGTGTTTAAAGTAGGTGTCCATTACAACCTGTATGCACAAATAAGACATACCATCTGCAGGTAGGCCTGAACAGTATAGCTGTAGCACAACAGGAACCTGAACTGGAGTATGGCCATCTGCGGAATGGACAACTACTATCACTATACAGGATTACAGTGGGCATGCTCATACACTTAGTAGCACAGGGCCGTTTGGGATGCACTACGACGACAACTACACAAGATTATACTGGGCATGCTCATACACTTGGTAACAAAGGGCTTGTTGGATGCACTGACTCAAATTACACAAGTTGGCAGTGGGTACGCGCATACACTTAGTAGCACAGGGCTGTTTGAGATGCACTCTGATTCTAACCACTGAAGGCCACAGTGTGCATGCTCAAACTTACATGTACAGAACACGTTGTAATGAACTCCTATTGTAAACACACAGGTTTACAGTTAGAAATATCTTACATATTAGTATATATGCACATCATACTGGTTTACTACCTGATACCTGTATGTGGCCTGTAAATTATATATCTGTGTCTGTGCTGTGTGATACACATGCATACATGTACATGAAGTGCTGACATATATATGTTATGTATACACATTCATGCATGTGTGGACGTGACAGACAACAGGTTACCTGGGTCGCACAGGCAGATGCTACCTACAACATGTGTCACACACTTTGCTGCCCTGAAAGGCATACATTGATATCAGGTTGTGAACAGTAGCATTATACGTAGAACAGTGGCATGTGTAAAGCATAATGTGTGAGCCACCTTGTGTAATGGCACTGAGGTGCAGGTGACAAGATGTCCTCTCCCGGCTGTGGTAGTAGTTGTCATTATTAGCAGGACTGCTATCCTAAGTATATCTCACATTGGTCATATACACAAGTTCTGCCACTGTCCATCACCTTACATAGGGCATTTGCTACCAAGCACATCGATGCCATGTGCAGTGATGTCATGGTATGGGTGACAACTGCTAGACCAAAACAATGAGCCAATGTCCTGCTGCTATTATGAGGTTATCCAGTGTCTGTCATTCTGGGCTGTCATGACCGAACGACAAGCCTTCAACACAGAGCAAATGCATCCATGTTACACATGTGTGTGGATAATACCTAGGTCGCATTTACCCATATAGCCGCATTCCAAGGCAAATGTCCTACACACAGAAGTAACACCCTGACACCTACATGACAATTGCATTGGATGCCTATGCTAACCCATGCTAGATATGTGGCTTTAGTAATCCATTTGCTCAATGTAGAATCTACAATGGGGAATACCGACATCTGTGCAGTGAGGTACTCCTGGCTGAAGGCTCTGTAGTGCACAATTGCACTACCACCATATAACTCAGATCCAGACATGTGGGCCATAACAGTGGAATGGACCATACCAGGTGGTGGTGTACACATATTCATAAAGGCTGGTAACAAAATAAATGGTAGAACACTCCAACTAGTAAAGTAAAATGACAGAACAGGGTAAATCCACGTCACTCGAAGCCAGTATAAAACAGATAATTCTTTATTATAAGTCACACAGGTTGAGCGCTTTCATCTGCCTGGAACGCAGATTTCATCAGAACCATTCTACAAGGCATCAATTCACTCTTAAATACTTGATTTGGCGCCAAACAACAAAATAGTTAATTTGATTAATTTGATTAAAGTGGATGAGTCTTAAAACGGCCATGTTCTAAAAATAAGAACAGAACAGAACTCTTCATATTATTGACTATAAAATATACATATGAAACTAGTTCCGCTAGTTAATCATTACTTTGGTGTGCTCTGAAATACTAACTTGATAACTTATACATCATAGCCACAAATATAGAATATACAAAGCTAAAAATATTAAAATTATTAAAAATACCTATAACAATGAATACAATGTGAATATATAATAATACATTAATAAATAGTACACATGATGTTTGTATTAGATGCGGACAAGATGACTAACCTTTTATCTATTACTAATAATAAAACAGTGTAAGATGCATGGATGCAATGTATACTTTAACCATACTGTTACAACTACTATAAATGCTAATGTAGACTGTCAAAGACTAATAACCATAAAAATATTAACAACAAATTCATAAAAACTAATCTACACTATTACTAGTCTGTACTATACACACTGTTTCTAGTCTGTACTATGTAGACAGGCCCCTCATACTACTGTTGTAGGTCCACCCTAGGTCCTAGCTGTATATGAAACTATGGTGGAACACATATAGACTACTCTGACATAACGCATCACAGATGAGTCAGGTACAGGTGACAGTGGCAAATGCTGCATGCTAGGTTGTATCCTCATATACATCCACCACCTTGTTCCCAGACTACCAACACACATCCATATGTGGTATGATGTAGTATGGTAGACCACCAGATAACCCTCGATTGGTGAACTGTACCTAGGCCTACATCAACTGTGCAATGTACCCATGTACAGACACAGCAGCATAATGTGTTATGCAATGCACTAATACCACTGTTTGTAACCTGCTCAGTTGTACACATACCAGGGTCCCTCAGATGTTGTCAGCATTAACACGATTGACTGTTGCTGTACACCAGTAAACAACACCCTCAGGGTTGGATATGACCTAACCGTATCTGCCCTGGATATGTACATCCCACACTCATACAATATATATTTCATTACCATAGCTTTCGTTTACCTTCCTACATACAGGTGGCTACAGTCATTATAGGTTCATACATAGGTACTAGGCTATCGGCCCAAGGGCCTACTTAAGACTAGCAAACAAGGTTCCCTGGCTTACGCCACACAATTACACACATGCACATGGCAGATAGCATGCTAACAGTACATAAGGTTCGATATCTATGTTGACAGAGGTAATATCCCCTCTCTACTGGTCACCCATGACACCTATCATATCAAACAACACCCCATGTGGCATGTATGTCTTTAGAGATGTCCACCTAATGCAATGCCTACAAACATACCCAAATAGCAGGACCATAGGACCTACACAAGACCTGTATTGACAGACTCAGGGAAATCCAACTCTGCACTGTATGTTCCTGAGTAGTCACAGGTGATATGTTCATGACATGTATAGCCATGTGTAGCCACAGCTCCTACATATACTCCATGTCAACAATTGCAAGCCATACATGCTGTGTACTGTCTGGACATTAGCCTTAGTACCACAATAGCCAGTACATGCTGGGTTGAGATGTTTACAAGCCACAGACCTCGCACATGCTTGAATGAGTGTACTGCCTAGCTGTAACAGGGCACATTGCTGGCACTCTTCCAGTACACATAAGGTGTGTGGAAAATATGATGTGCTCACTGTTGACCATTACAGTGCCCTGGCTTCTCCATGGCACTGTCAAGTAATAGTTTGTAGGATCACGACATGGAATAATGCTGTGTGTGTCACGCTGATATGCACTGTTGTAATATATGTACACTTGGCTACTCAGTGAAAGTGGTGGTGTCCTACCAGTACATGAATACAACATCCATTATGGTGTAATGCTTGGCTATGTTTCACACATGGCATTGGGAAGGTGTGGAATGTATCCTCTTGACCTGCTAGTGCATGTACTGATTTAGACCGCATATGTGTATATGTATTGCTGTTTGTGTAGATTCCATGTGTGTGCAGTGTCTGATGTCTGAAGGTGACTGTTGTCTTAGTGCATCATGCTGTTGCAATACAGCCTGAACATTGCCAACTGTATATGATGATATGCTCTAAGTACAGTAAGCCGTACATGAGGTATGGACAGATGTTTGGACATGACTACTAAGTGGTGGGGCTTCTTTGCAGATGAATGATTACTGAGGACAGCTCACTGGTGTGTTACAACCAGTCCTACAATAACTTGTGTACCTGCTAAGGTCAGGTTTAGTTAACTGAAGTGGAAGACAGACAATGTAGAATGCTGTAAGGGTGACACCGAAGGCAAACCCCATGGCACCTGTAACATTAATACCTCCCCTGTGCAAATATATTTTGCATATATCAGCACAGTTGTCAAAGGAAAGAGTCAGTAAGCATTGTACTGGATGTGATAGTGCTGTACTGCTGTAGTACCTATCATGAGATAGGCATGTGTTTGATTCACAGTACTGGCACGTGTGGGTGTGTGTCCATATATGTCACGTATGGTTGGGAATACATCCCACATGTTATCACTCTCCTGAACATTGTTGTTGACACCGGTACAGAGTGAAGTGTAGAAAGAAAGCCATAGGCAGGCGGTTAAACCTCACACATGTAAAGTGTCTGTATGTGTGTGACATAGGTGAATATCTTTGTGAATGCCAGTGTGTGTGTGTGTGTGTGTGTGTGTGTGTGTGTGTGTGTGTGTGTGTGTGTGTGTGTGTGTGTGTGTGTATGGCTGTCCATGTGTATGGCTGTCTGGTTCCTGGAGTGAGGCTGTATTTTACCATAGTGAAATGTTAATGCCCCTTCCCCCCATCCACTCAAAGCAGTCTGGCATCCTTGTTGATATCATCAATCATAGATGGGCATACAAACCGCCTGTTAACATGTACGCCCTGGGGTGTGACCTGTTGTTACATAGCCTACTGATGGACCCCCCCTCCCCACATACCCTCACTGCACTGTAGTATCCCTGTTGATGTCCTCGATCTTAGGCCATTCCAACTACCTGTACATGTGTAATCTCTGTGGCGCGTCTTGTAATTGCGTAGTACTATAATGATTATATACACATAGGAAGGGGTTCTCATCCGAACACTGGCAACTGTGTGTGTGTGTCAGAGTGTGTGTTACTGTGTCTGGAATCCCTGAGTGTGTGGGTGTGTCTGTGTTTGCATGCTGTCATGGCAGTGGGTATTACTGCTTCCCAATGAGAAGCCACTATTTCCACTGGCCTTTACCCTTGTCATCCAGCATACCACTCTTTTACCCACTCCACACTCCTGGTAACTATACCTGTGATGTCACCCACTATGGATGTGACGGCTCTGAACTCAGTAGATTACTACACAGCTATCATGCTCTTGGATCATAGAACAATAAACATAATTAAAACATGGGAGAATATAACTGTGACATGAAAGCTACAAAGTGCATGCAGGTATTGTCATACTGACCTGTGAGTAGTCAACATGTACATATGGGACTCCCGCAAACACCAACATCCCCCGGCACATGCAACTACACCGGAAAGAGGAAGGCAGAACATCAAGATCAACATGCTGTTAGTGTTTCTACACATGATTACATGCTGTCAAATGTACAAAATGCATTCTAAAACTGCAATACATGGTATGTCTGCTGCCTGTCAACACTACTCAATAATATTAATCTACAATTGTCTACCTAGTATGTTCACCCTGTGCATCAGACCATATGAACATATCCCTGCAACGATGGTGTGGATGACAGGGATGCGGTACAGGCATCATCATATGTACAGGGTGATAATGTTTGCCAGAGGCCTATGCTGTGCCATTGGATGACATCATGTGTGTGTTAGGGCCTGTGATATCATTAGGTGTGTGTGGATGTTATGCATGTGTGTGTGTTTAGGTGCCCTACATTTGTTTCCAGTGTGTGTGTATGCATGCATGCACAGAGGTCTGGCATGTGGCTGCCCTACACAGGAGTAATATTGACAGGTGCAGACTGTACAAGGCAGGTGTCACAGTTCACTGTGTCCGGCCACGGCCAAATGACCTGCGCCTGCCAGGGGTTGCACGGGCACTACCAGGCAGAGGTCCAGATTGGGTACCGTCTGATGACACATGTCCACTGGAATTGTGTCCCTGTTGGGACCATCCAGGACCACATGCACATGGCCTGCTTTGTCCTGGTGTGGACTGCATAGCTCCAGCAGCACTGCTGCTGCTACCACCACTATGGGAGCAGGCATATGCAGTAGCATGTTCACATAGACTTTCAACAGGTGATGTAGCTGGCCTACATCCACGTGCCCAATGCCTCACTCCCACCAGATGTTCCAGCACAGTCATTCCATGCTCGAGGATTGACATGCCATGGTCAAGGACTCCCACCATGTCACCCAATCGTCTATCCAAAACATCTGCAAGATGATGGTGAGCATTTGCAAGTGCCTGGATGTTGTCAGTTAATGAACGGACAGCAGCCCTCTGCAGCCTCAGATCATTTCTGTTGTGCCATTCAGCACATGCCTGTGCCTCCATTACAGCCTGAAACATGCGTCTGATGACTCCAGCTGATGTGCTTGGTCCCGCAGGGGCATGTTGGTTAGTGATCCTCCTACGAGCAGTGCTGGGCACATGCCTGTGTGGGACATCATCGGTCTGTGGACCGGGATCATGGTGTGCAGGCACACCTTCCATAGTCACCACACTTCCCTGTTCCATGCTACCACCTGCAAATTGTCCTTCCTCTATGGCCGGTGGTGATGGGGTATGTGCAGGCAGGGGAACTGAGTGCAAGGATGCAGGGCAAACAGGTGGAATGGCAACCAATGGAACAGATTCAGCCCCTGACAGCCCTGCCTGTGCCTCAATCATACTATCATCATCACTGCTAGAGTCTGTGGGGACACTAACATCAGGTGGACTGCAGGAGGGCAACACACCTACATCAACACCTGTGAGGGGAAGACAAGAACTGTACATTACAAGTTATACCAGAGACACACAGACAGACAGAGACACACACACAGACAGACAGAGAAACACACAGACAGACAGAGACACACAAAGACACACAGACAGAGACACACACAGACACACAGACAGAGACAGAGGCACAAACAGACAGACACACACAAACAGACACATACAGACAGACACACACACACACAGACACACAGACACACAGACACACACACACACACACACACACACACACACACACACACACACACAGACACACAGACAGACAGAGACACAGACAGATGGACAGACAGAGACACACAGACACACACAGACACACACACAGACACACACGCTACATGCAGGTGATGTGGCAGATGGCATTCAGCTTAGATAATTATAGTTTTAGCTTAGGCAATTATAGTGGTAGTTAGCATACATACCTGTATTGCACCATTTGTGTTAGCATATGCCCCATACCTGCAACACAATGCATGCACTTTGCACCATTGTACTGCACTGCCATGGTGTGTGCAACATACACCACATGTTAACAGACCATCACTGACCTTTGTACATCTGCCACTGATGCTTTGTGTTGGCCACTGCCCTTATGTGTGAGGAAATGAGCAGTATGGTATGTTGACTGCATACTATGTTTGCCTGAGACCTAGCTTGCATATCTCCTCCAAAGCAGTTCATGTCTGTTCAACATTATTCCACCTACCCCTGAGCTGAGTGTAGACATTGTGCATGTGGCTGTACACACATGTTTGACATGGCTGTCCCTACTTTGCAATGGTGCCACAGATCAGCACAGGTTTACAGTACACCGGCTTGCTGTGTGGCATATGGCCTTGCAAATCACATTTAGTATGACATGTCTTCTGCTGATGTGTTGAATGACATGCATACATGTGTAACACAATGGTGTCCTTCCCAATCTACAGTACGGTAATGGTGTCCCAATGCAGGGACGTGTTATACTAACATGGGCCTTCAGCTGATGCAATGTTGTCTGTCCACCCTACAAATATGCAGGGACATACTGCACATTGAGCTGATGTGCATAGCCATTGCAAGGCATCATGTAGCTTCACAATTACTATACAGTGTGAGCTACTGACACAGTTCATAGCCATGACTATGTTCACATACAATACATATCTAATGTGGAATGTGACCCATGTCACCGAGGTGTATACACAATAATCCATAATGTGGAATGTGTGACAATGGCCACAGAAGGGTATACAGAAGACACTCCTGCACATCTGCAACCATATTATTGATACCTGGCAACTATGCCCACACATGGCTAACTTACAAGTACTCTATGTCCCACATGCCATCTGTGTACCTCACACACATGAGGAGCAGGCATGACAGTGATGTCTGACATCAGCAAGATGAATGTACTGTATCTGTGGCTTGATGTGGATGTATGTGTATGCTGTTCAACACATGTATGTATCTGGATACTGTATAGGTGGATGCTTCCATGTTGTGACACACTCCAGATCTTCAAGACATGTTATGTGGTGGTTTCATGTTATGCCTACACAAGCTGTGCACAGGCCTGTATGATGTTTTGTGTTTCACATCTGCAATATCACCACTACACAAAGGCCATAGCTGTATTGTGTTGAGCCAATGTACAGCAGGGTGTACACACATGTGCATCACTTCTACTGTATGTTTTGCTTCTTGTCTCTGGCCATCCTCCATGGCCATGTGTACACATGTTCAGTCCAATGGTTGTGATGGCCATCTTATTTCACATGTCAGTGTTATCCCATATGACGTACATCCATAGATGTCATATGCTCCACTGAGGACAGAGTTATGCAGACAAAGGGTGGTATGTATGGGATGTGAGACATGTTTTGCAGGATAGCTGAGCAGTGTTGCAGTCAGCCCACTACATAAATTGAACATGTTTGATAGCACATGACATTGTGTGACATTCATAGCAAGGGTATTCTCCACAAGGGTGCATCCTGTGGGCCGGGCATACTCCAGCTCCAAAACATTTAGTGTTTGTGCACACATATGCTCTCTGTACAGTACTGTTCATATTCCCAACATGTGTAATGCTGATATGTAGTACCTTTCCCTACAGTGGAGCACACCTCCAACATTGTATTCACTGTTGTCCACACATTTGGCAATGACAGTTTGGAAGGTTTAGTGCAGGTGTTTCATATAGTCTTCAGTTGTTTCACCTAGGTAAACAGTGTGATGCATTGCAGGTCTGACAAGTGTCCATTACAGGACCACCATACATTATGTGTACTTGTGTTATGGCAGATAGCATTTGATTAACATGATCTGTGCATTATCAAGCCTGGTAAATAATAACAATCTCACCTGACACAGGCTGCTATCACTGCAAAATGCCAGAGGTACCTAAACAGGGGTGTCACAGCAGTAAAATCATTATCCACACCTGTGTGGTAGCTACAGGGTGCAATGTCAATGTTAGCACATAAGCCACTACAATATACTATACTATGGAGTATGCACATCTGTGCATACATAGAGCAGCAGACTATAGTATGTGGCATGTGTGCATACATGCATTGCATATGATGTTACATTACATATTGTACAGTAATACATGTAACTATGTGATATATGGTTGTGTTTTATGTGCAGTAGTGACTTACCAGGCAACTCCAGGCTCGGTGGTTGAGAGACACCCACCTCCACAATACCAGCTAAAGCTTGTGGATGGAGGTCTGCAGGTGTCCCCAGGTTGGCCAGTAGCTCTTTGGTACATGTGAGTGGGGGCTGGGTGAGTGGCCCCCCCCCACCTGTTGCACCTTGTTCTCTGGCGATTACATTAGCATGCTGTTTTGCCCGTCTTATCAGGTTGGTGCAGTGTTGGTGCACCTGCTGATAGGTGCGATTGTGACCACCAACATCATTTACTCTCCTGCAGAGTTCCTCCCACAGGGCATCCCGCTGCTGTGCATCCTGTGGCACATGGCTGAAGAGCGTCATGTAGTTGTCGAGGAGTTCATAGGTTCATAGGTTCATACTAGGCTGTCTGCCCTAGGGCATTTATAAGCCTAGCCAGAGTGTGTTTGGCTTTCGCCACCCATTTTAAATTAATTTTGCTATGCCCTTTTTTGAGGTTAGTATACTGTGCCTCTGTCTAACAGTGACACAGAAGTGATACCCAGGGTATACCTACAATCTCCCATCCACTCATCAAGATTCCTCTTGAAGAGAGTCAATGAGGGACTCTGCCTAACCTGAACTGGGATTTTATTCCAGAGTGAAGGGAGCCTCTGGGTTATGAATCTGTCCCTCCAGCATGTCCTATTTATTTCAGTGCTGAGGTTCAAGTCTCGAGCGGTAGCTCGATGGGATTTGGATTTTCTGAGGTGCAGCATGTCCATTAATTCCGGGTTGGACATGGCTTTATACGTCAGGCACAGATCACCTCTGAGCAGGCGGTATGCCACTGAGTAGAGCTGGAGTTTCTTTAACCGGGCAGCATATGGCACCTGTTTGTGCCCTTTGATCCTCTTGGTGAGGTACTTTTGGGGTCTTTCCAGTTGCTGCAGGTGTCTGGTAAGGTACATCCCAAAAGGGGCATTGTACTTAATTATGGGCCTGATGAGGGATGAGTAAAGAGGCACGATTACCTCCCCTGATCTAGATGTGAATCCCCTCATGATTAGGTGGGCTATATAAAATGTTTTTCTTACCACTTTGGCCACGTGGTTGTCAAATGAGAGATTGCTATCAACTTAGGTCCCCAGGTCCCTAATTACTTCTTCTGTACTTAATGGATTACCACCTATGTGGTAATTTGTGGGCACTTAGTTTTTGCCAAAGGGGATGACTATACACTTTTTGGCGTTTAGCTTGAGGTCATGGCTCTGGCACCAGTTGTCTGTTTCTATGAGGCCCTTTTGGAGGATGCTTGTGTTGGCTGGAGAGTCGAATATGGTGCCCAGTTTGCAGTCATCTGCGAACTTGGTCAGCCACAGTCCTTCTGTGATGGCCTGTACCTCCGAGAAATATATACCGAACAAGAGAGGTCCCAGGACTGAGCCTTGTGGGATGCCACTTGTAACTGGTTTGGAGTCTGACATGGCTCCAGCAATTCTAACCATGTGGGTTCTGTCCTTGAGCCAGTTTGCAACCCATCTAGTGACATAGGGGTTTATATTTAAGCTGGTGAGCTTATCTATAATGCCCGAGTGGGGTATTGTATCGAAGGCTCTTGCGAGGTCCAGGTAGGCTGTGTGGACCATCTTCCCCTCGTCAATGGCCTTGGAGACTGTTTCCAAGAAATCAACCAGGTTTAAAAGGCAGGATCTGCCCTTAACAAAGCCAAACTGGGTAGGATCCAGTGTCTGTAGGTCCCCAATATCTTTATTTATGAGGTCCATGATGATCCTTTCCATAGCTTTGCAGACCAAGCTAGTCAGGATTATGGGGAGATAGTTTCCAGGATCCATTGAGGCACCACCTTTGTGGAGAGGGACCACTGTTGCTGTACGCCACTCTTTGGGTACATATCCTGTAGTAAGGCTGAGACTGAACAGTAATTTTATGTTTGGGTTTATCTCTTCTTGGAGTTCATGTAGGACGCAGCCCGGGACACCGTCTGGTCCCATTGATGCTGTGTTTTTTGCCTTGGAGAGGGCGGCTCTTACCTGAGCATCTGAGATGTCAGGGGGCAGCACTCTGCTGGGATAGATATTTGCCCTTTTGGTGAGGATGGGTGGGGAGAAGTTTGCGCTGAACCTGTCAGCTAGGATGTTGGCAATGTCTGTGGGTTCGGTGTATTTTTTGTCATTTTGGACTAATTCTGAGCATATCTGGGAATTCCCACCCTGGTTCCTAACATAACTAAAGAAAGCCTTGTGATTATCCTTAGTGTCCTGTGCAATTTTTCTCTCGAAGCTGGCCTTAGACGATTTTATGAGTTTCATAGTTTCATAGTAGTGTACTAGGCTATCTGCCCTGGGGCACTTACAAGCCTAGCCAACAATGATGTGGCTTACGCCACCCCGTATTATACAGTTGCACCTCTCTAGTAGTGACACATGTGGGACCCCATTATTTAGTAAACTATACCTCTGTCTAGTAGTGACACTGAGGTGACTCCCAGGGTAAACTTACGATCTCCCATCCATGCATCGAGATTTTTCTTGAACAGTGCCAATGAAGGGCTCTGTCTCACATGAACTGGGATTTTGTTCCAGAGTACGGGTAACCTCTGTGTTATGAATCTATCCCTCCAGCATGTTTTATTCATATTTGTGCAGAGGTTGAAATCTTTAGCTCGCGTGGTTTTGGTGGATCTGGATTTTTTGAGATGGAGCATGTCCATCAGTTCTTGGTTGGACATGGCCCTATATGTTAGGCACAAATCACCTCTGAGCAGGCGGTATGCTACTGAATAGAGCTGGAGTTTCTTTAATCTAGCTGGATAAGGCACATGTTTGAGACCCATGAAGTGCCCGTAGTTTTTCCTAATACTAATCAGAGATGCCTTTCCTTTTTGGGATTTTGCTCTATCATGTAGTAGCTTCCTCCTTCTGTTGTATAGTTTGTTTATGGCTGGGGTCCGCCAGACAGGACGTCTGCCTTTGGAGGATTGGGTCTTGGTTTTATTTGGGATTGCAAGATCCATGCATTCCTGAAGGTGTTCATAGAATGTGTTTATAAAGGATTCTGCGGTCTGGGCCGTATTTTCCACAGGGCCGGGGGCTTTGAAGGATTCCACCTCAGTTTTGAGGAGTGTGAAATTTGCTTTAGATAAGTTTTTCACTGTGGTTTTCTGGGCAGGGGGTGGGGTCGGATGTGACTATCCAGTGAGATTAGTTTATGGTCTGATCTTACCAGTGAGGGATACACTTCTGGTCTGGAGCATAGAGTCCCCATGTTGGTGATGATCAGGTCCAGTATGTTTTCCCTTCTTGTGGGAGTGGTAACAAGTTGTTCCATAGCATATGAGTTTATAAATTCTAGGAACCTTTGGGCTAGGGTGTTGGAGCTAGAGTAATGCTCCCAGTCTATGTTTGGGTAGTTGAAGTCACCCAATATAATGGTGTTTGGAGAGACCTTCATATTTTCCAGTGTTCTCAGTAAGACCGAGTGGGGTTCCTGGGTTTGAGAGGGTGGTCTGTAGCAGGCTATAAACTGAAAGGCAGTTTTACACACTGTTAGTTGCACATGGATAGTCTCTGATGCTTCATGCTGTGCCACCAACCTGGAGGTGTGGGTATCTTTGACGAATATTGATACTCCCCCTCCTTTTGTGGTTCGGTCCAAGTTTTGGGGCCGAAAAGCATGGTATGAGGTATAAACTGGTAGTGCTGGGGTGCTCTTTGGAGCCTTGAGCCAGGTTTCTGTTACTGCACAGATATCGATGTTTTCCATGCTAAGGAGAGTTTCGAGTGCATGCATCTTGAGGTTTAGACTTCTGGCATTGAGTAGCATTACTCTTAGTTTCTTATCCCTTGTGATACCTATGGAGGTGGGTTTGTCTTTTGAGCCTTGCCTAAAAAAGGCACTATGGGGGTAGCAAGAGCCTTTGCCAATATCCAAAAGCCCAGGGGTGACAGGTGCAAGCCGTCCCTATTGCAGCATCGTGACTTGTCGAGCATGTCATCCCAGGCTGACAAGCATTGGATCCCTTTTGAATGACACCAATACTTAAGCCAATTGTTGAAATTTATCATCTTGTCTTCATATTGTGGCATCATTCTTGGTGAGGGTAAGATGCTACTCAAGGTCAGGGTCATACTAGCCTGGGCTACATGCTCAGAGAGCTCCTCTATGTCTCTTTTCATGTAGTATGGGATGAGGACTTTATCCTCCAAGCGGCTGTATGGTGGTAGTCTGCTATGTTGGATACCTGGAAGACAAAACGATGGAGACGGGGTCACAGTAACTCCAAGAAAATAGGCAAAAAAAGCAAACTTCTCAAAAGTCCAAAAACCAAAGAATGGCAAACAAAAGGCAGAGGACAAAGTAAATTCACTCTGTAAGCTTTTACTAAAAAATACATGATAAACAAAAGTTGTTTGGATATCCCCTACTTGTGAATATACTTTTCAGAAGTTGACATTCGACCCTAAAATCAGAAATCTCTGTGACCATCATGGCTGCCCTTACCAGCTGACCTTTGACCACTGCATGTTTTTGGTGAAAGGGGTGACTACTGGAAAAATGCAGAAAGGAGTTAGAGTACATCTCCTTTCTAAATAAGGTGGCTGTATAACCTTTTTTCTGTCTATCCTTTCTGACCAGTACATCCAGGTACAATATTGCAGTATTGTTCTATTGATGTGTGAATTTCAAAAACTCCGTTGTACTGTTGAAATATGACACAAGGTCGTGGGCTGCAACATGGTCAGCTCTGACTATGATGAAGATATCATCCAAAAATCTACAATAAAAGTGAATGTGTTGTTTGATATCCACATTTGTTTGGATGTAGTCATTTTCCCATTTCGCCATAAACAAGTTGGCGAAACTGCTGCCACTGGGGGACCCCATGGAGACACCTACATTTTGGAGGTAATATTCTTTTACAAACATTAGGTAGTTGTTAGACAAAATGATGTCCAATAGTTCACCTATTAACGAGATTTCAGAATCAGTTGCTCCCCCCTGTTTTAGAAACAACATTACCCACCCAATACCTGTTTTTTGTGGAATTGAGGAGTACAGGTCCTTCACATCGACTGTCAGGAATCCATACTCTTCCTCGAAACCTAAGTTGTTAATTTGTTCCAAGAAGGACCATGAGTCCTTCCAAATACATGTAACTCTGTCTACATATTTTTTGAGTATGTGGTTGACGACTTTGGCACAACCATATGTAATGGAATTAATTCCATCGACTAGGGGCCTCATTGGTGGGTTCATAATATCTTTATGTATTTTCGGGATACCAAATAATAAAGGTGTCTTTGGACTGGGAATTGTCAGGAAATTGTAGACCTGTATATCAATTCTACTGTCAATAAACAATTCCTCAATATATCCTCTGATTCTGTTAAGAGGCAACATTTACTTCATTCAAGGATGCATGTTGGTATGTTGTGCTATCTAACACACTATGCATCCTTTTCTCATAGTCCCAGCTGTCCATGATGACCAAACCCCCACCCTTGTCAGGTTTCATACACCTGACCTTACAAGAACGTATCATAGCCAAGGCCTCCTTCTCTTCCTTACTCATGTTATACTGTGGTTTGCTGTGCCCCCTGTCCTGTACAAGTGAACGAATGTCTAACTCACAAACACCCTCAAATAAAGTGAGTACTGGATGTAATGGTGGATTAAACGCACTCGCTATTCTAAATTTTGTTTCCAACTGAAGAGTGTCATTGTTGAACATAAGCTTGAAATTGGCTTTACGCACAAAACATTTAATGTCAATAATGGCCCGTGCCACATTTAAATGTATTGCTGGAACAAAAGTACTTCCCTTGGCAAATAAGTCTATCAAAACTTTGTTTTGTTACAGATGAAAAATTATACACTTTAAAGTCACCTGTTTGATTTTGTAGGATTTTACACAACGGATACTGATTCTCCAAAGCTTATCCTCCTTCTACGTTTTGTTCTTTGGTGGGTATCTGTTGGATTGTGCTTGCTCCTTCTGATACGTATTGTGCCAAACATTCTGGCTCCTCTGAAAATTTCCAGCATTATTGTCAGTCTGGTAATCATTTCTGTTGTTGCTGGAATTATTTCCTTTAGGCGCCTTACTCCTTGTGACCACAGGTGACCGAATGTTACTCAGGTCACTACTACTGGCAGTCTGTTGGTTGTCGTTTAGGACAGATGGTTCAAGTTCACAGTGTTGTTCGTATCGGTTGTTGTCACTCCTAATGTTAGTATTCTTTTGGCTTTGTATATTGGGTGGATCACGGTAAGCTGTCCCATTCCAGTAAGCTAAGATGTCCCGGTTTAACTTTTTATGTTTAATAGCTTTCAATTTCTCAATAGGTATACTGCTAAAACACCTTTTATATTCAAACTGATATTTGATAAAGTCCTTGTGTTTACAAATTTCTTCATTTAGAGACATGATTTCAGGGGCTAAACTCTCTATTTGTTGGCAATAATGCTTCTTCATGATGTTTAGCATCACAAGCCCCTATTGGTTGAAATGCTCAACCAATTCTGTATAAAATGCAAAGTTTTTTTCCAACCCATTCGGGTACTGCCAACTCCTGAGAACTTTAGGGACAATCTCATGTTTTAAACATTCATTAAAGTAAGAAACTTCAAGCTGGAGTTTCTTACTTTTAAGAAGCTTATGGTCAAGTTCTTTAAGTTTAGAGATGATATCGTATCCAATATCATTGTTACCTTGTGTTGTTTCACTACACTACAGTGCTCGCTGTCACCATCCTGAGTGAACGAAATGTTGACATTGAGCCAGTTGTGGATGTGCAATACTGTCACTGGCTCCGATACATTAGTAAGCCCCATTGATGCTGATGCCTGATTACGGTTAATTACCACTGGCACTTGGCTCCGAGTTCCTTGACCCGTAGATAGATTGCTGGAAGAAACGTTGGAATATGACAGATTATGAGCACCAGAACCAACTGAATTACTGCTGTTAACAACTAAACTTTCTTGGCGTTGCTGGTCTAACGAATCCAGTCGAGCTGACATGTGTTCAAGTCGTTGAGTTAGCACTTGCAGCAATGCTGAAAGTTCACTGTATTGCTGCGGTGTCTGGGATAAAAGTAGCGGACTGCTATTACCACTGCCCTCACTAATGTTTGCCATTAAAAACACAAAAAACTCCAAGAAAATAGGCAAACAAATCAAACTTCTCAAAAGTCCGAAAACCAAAGAATGGCAAACAAAAAGCAGAGGACAAAGTAAATTCACTCTGTAAGCTTTTACTAAAAAATACACAATAAACATAAGTTGTTTGGATATCCCCTACTTGTGAACATACTTTTCAGAAGCTGACATTCAACCCTAAAATCAGAAATCTCTGTGACCACCTTGGCTGCCCTTACCAGGTGACCTTTGACCACTGCACGTTTTTGGTGAAAGGGGTGACTACTGGAAAAATGCAGAAAGGAGTTAGAGTATGTCTCCTTTCTAAATAAGGTGGCTGTATAACCTTTTTTTGTCTTTCCTTTCTCAGCAGTACATCCAGGTACGATATTGCAGTATTGTCATATTGATGTGTGAATTTCAAAAACTTGGTTGTACTGTTGAAATATGACACAAGGTCATGGGCTGCAACATGGTCATCTCTGATATCATCCAAAAATCTACAATAAAAGTGAATGTGTTGTTTGATATCCTAGCATCTTAGCTTACCGGAATGGGACAGCTTAACCTGACCCACCCAATATACAAAACCGGAATAATACTAACGTTAGGAGTGACAACAACCGAGACGAACAACACTGTGAACTTGAACCATCTGTCC
Organism: Protopterus annectens; assembly: GCF_019279795.1. Lineage (NCBI taxonomy): Eukaryota > Metazoa > Chordata > Ceratodontiformes > Protopteridae > Protopterus > Protopterus annectens. The sequence continues at coordinate 1,542,454,300 of NC_056741.1, forward strand.
TAAACGACAACTAATAGACTGCCAGTAGTAGTGATCTGAGTAACATTCGGTCACCTGTGGTCACAAGGAGTAAGGCGCCTAAAGGAAATAATTCCAGCAACAACAGAAATGATTACCAGACTAACAATAATGCTGGAAATTTTCGAAGGGGCCAGAATGTTTGGCACAATACGTATCAGAAGGAGCAAGCACAATCCAACAGATACCCACTGAAGAACAAAATGTAGAAGGAGGAGAAGCTTTGGAGAATCAGTATCCATTGTGTAAAATCCTACAAAATCATACAGGTGACTTTAAAGTGTATAATTTTTCATCTGTAACAATCGACAAAGTTTTGATAGACTTATTTGTCAAGGGAAGTACTTTTGACTTTTGTTCCAACAATACATTTAAATGTGGCACGGGCCATTACTGACATTAAATGTTTTGTGCGTAAAGCTAATTTCAAACTTATGTTCAACAAAGACACTCTTCAGTTGGAAACAAAATTTAGAATAGAGAGTGCATTTAATCCACCATTACATTCAGTACTCACTTTATTTGAGGGTGTTTATGAGTTAGACATTCCTTCACTTGTACAGGACACAGGGCACAGTAAACCACAGTATAACATGAGTAAGGAAGAGAAGGAGGCCTTGGCTATGATACGTTCTTGTAAGGTCAGGTGTATGAAACCTGACAAGGGTGGGGGTTTGGTCAGCATGGACAGCTGGGACTACGAGAAAAGGATGCATAGTGTGTTAGATAGCACAACATACCAACATGCATCCTTGAATGAAGTAAATGTTGCCTCTAACAGAATCAGAGGATATATTGAGAAATTGTTTATTGACAGTAGAATTGATATACAGGTCTACAATTTCATGACAGTTCCCAGTCCAAAGACACCTTTATTATTTGGTATCCCAAAAATACATAAAGATATTATGAACTCACCAATGAGGCCCCTAGTCGATGGACGTAATTCCATTATGTATGGTTGTGCCAAAGTCGCTGACCTCATACTCAAAAAATATGTAGACAGAGTTACATGTATTTGTAAGGACTCATGGTTCTTCTTGGAACAAATTAACAACTTAGATTTCAAGGAAGAGTATGGATTCCTGACAGTCGACGTGAAAGACCTGTACACCTCAATTCTACAACAAACAGGTATTGAGCGGGTAATGTTGTTTCTAAAACAGGGGGGAGCAACTGATTCAGAAATCTCATTAATAGGTGAACTATTGGACATTATTTTGTCTAACAACTACCTAATGTTTGGAAAAGAATATTACCTCCACAAGGTAGGTGTCACCATGGGGTCGCCCTGTGGTGGTAGTTTTGCGAACTTGTTTATGGCAAAATGGGAAAATGACTACATCCAAACAGATGTGGATATCAAACAACAGATTCACTTTTATTGTAGATTTTTGGATGATATCTTCATCATAGTCAGAGCTGACCATTTTGCAGCCCACGACCTTGTGTCATATTTCAACAGTACAACCGAGTTTTTGAAATTCACCCATCAATATGACAATGATGCAATATCGTACCTGGATGTACTGCTCAGAAAGGATAGACAGAAAAAAGGTTATACAGCCACCTTATTTAGAAAGGAGACATTCTCTAACTCATTTCTGCATTTTTCCAGTAGTCACCCCTTTTACCAAAAACGTGCAGTGGTCAAAGGTCAGCTGGTAAGGGCAGCCAAGATGGTCACAGAGATTTCAGATTTTAGGGTCGAATGTCAACTTCTGAAAAGTATGTTCACAAGTAGGGGATATCCAAACAACTTATGTTTATCCTGTATTTTTTAGTAAAAGCTTACAGAGTGAATTGACTTTGTCCTCTACCTTTTGTTTGCCATTGTTTGGTTTTTGGACTTTTGAGAGGGCACAGTAACTCACAGAGAAGTACAGCAGTACAGCTGAACATACATGTGTATCACATTTATTAAGATTATAAATACGTTTTGTAGAGCTACATGACACTAACACCACTGCTATGTAGAAGTCACACACATTTGACACCTACTGGTGATGTGATGTTATTGCCATATATGTGTGTGTCATGTGATGACATTGTTCATACACCATGTAGATGTTGTCTTGACGTGGGCATGTCTGTTTGCCTGTAGTGGTGTGTTTACCTATCAGCACATGCCTGGGTGTGTTCACATTAATGCAGTCAACCTTAATGCTGAGTATATGCCTCATATATAGTCATACATAGGCATTAGGGACATGAACTTTGACCCTGCAGACTTGCAAGCATGTATGTGTTTTGCCATATACATCTACATGGCACTGTGCAGCTGTGTAGCATCCTGCCATGTATTGCCTGTGTTGCACATGTGTAACACATGGGACAATAGCTAGCCTGATGGTATCTGCAGGGTTGGATATCAACTATGGCATGTATGGTCATAGTGATCTAGTAGGCTATATGCCCTGGGCCATTTATGAGCCTAGGCAGACAGGTTACTTAGCTGTAGGCAACAGACAGGTAATTTTCAGTGGCCAGTTCAAGCAGTGCCACAGAACTGATACACATGGTTACTGATATATTTGGCATGCGGTCATCACACCATGTCACAGAGAGGGCGATGTGCAGCTTCGCTGTACAGGGATGCATAGTATGGCAAGAGTATGTTAAGTGTATGGGACAGGGATCTGTCAGGCATGGTGTGATCCTTGTACTACAAAGGTGGATGTCCATGACATATGTGTTTATTTGGAATCAGGATGTGTTAAGTGTAGCATGTCCAACACCTCTGGGTTGGACATGGCTTTATTCAGGGTAGGCTGCATGCTAAATAGTGCAGCTAGGGATTGTGAAGAGCAGTGTAGGCCATCTACACATGGGCAATAACCCTTAAAAGAAATATGTGATCTATTATGGGTCACATGGGTGTTGAGTATGGCTGAGCAGTTATCTCTATATTCCTGGATGGCACCCTGTCATGATTAGGGATGCCACATATGACTACCTGTCTTTTGTGGTGATGTAACTATCAAATAGAAGTATGGTCCGGCTGCATCCAATACACACAGTTGCCATTATGTTGACCGCTGCCTAGGTGGTAGTTAATGAGTACAGTGTTTGTAACGTAGGGGATGACAATGCAATACTTAGCTGTCAGATTTTGGCCATACATCACACACTACACATCAGACACACTAAGGCCCTTCTGTATGTTGAACGCAGCACACAATGAGTCGACTATTGCTCCTAGTTCATAGTCATTTGCAGACATCAATAGGCTGATGCCTTCTGTGTTAGTCTATGTGGTATAGATAAAGAGGGGGAGTACCAGGAATCACCCCTGTATTACTGTGGCTGGCACTGGTTTGATGTGCGTGTATTTGTCAGACACCTTCTGTAGTGTGGGTTCTGCCAGCAGTCCAGTTGTCAACCACTATAAGAATATACACGTAGTTTACTGAGTGCAGCTGGAACACAGTATGGGTGATGGTGTCCTATGAACTGTCAAGGTCATGATATGCAGTGTGAATCAACCCTACTGTCATCTACACCTGTACCGAATACATCAATTACATTGACCATGGTTCAAGGCCATACAGACCAGACTCAGCAGGGTAGTTGTGCACTATGTCCCATTATCAATGGTGTCTCCCCCTTTGGGGGTGTGATAACTGTTGCTGTGCACCAGTCGGTGTGTACACAGCCTGACATGGAGCTATGATTGAACATGATTTGTATGTGGATAGCTTAATGTTCTTACATTTGTGTAGGATATACCCTGGGATGTTGACAGGTCCCATGAAAGCTGTATGTATGGCATTAGAAAGTGCAGCTTATACCTGCATAGTCATTAGTACAGGGGTCCTGTAGTGTACATGGAAATATTACTAAGTGTACCTGTTGGGGGTGGGGGTGAGGTGGGAGTGGGTTTAGGTTCTCCGAGACCCTATCTGGATGAATGGGTGCTATTTCTGTAAGTGCAGTACTTCCCATGCCTTAGTGCTGTGCAGCATGGCAGGTCTTGTCGTTGCCATTATGATTAACGACACAGCTATAGAATGCTCTGTGCTTGGCCTCATAATATGTGGCTGATTGGTTTCATGGTAGATTTGCGTGGTTTTATATGGTGTATCTGTGTCTTACTGAGGCTGACCAGGGATCACTTACACTCATGTGTGTTCACTCTTGCAACAGTTATTACCTTCCATTGTACATTTAAAGCATGGCACCACCTGTTTGCTTACTTGTTTGTGTTGGGTTGACTCCTGGTTCTGATTCAATGGCACAATCACTGCACATATGTGACTGCTTAAGGTTCATTTGTGTATCATTCAGCATTTGCACATGCATTGTCCATCTACATGGGTGCCATGGCACTCACCACTCTGCTCTTAGGAAACATAACATTGGCATTGGAGACTAACTATGTGTAGCATACTGTTAGCCCTGTTTGTGTAACTACTGTGATCCAGGTCAGTGGGATCGATGGAATCCTACATGCATTGAGCACAGATGTTGGTACATGAGGGGTCTTCCCAGTTCATAATGGAATAATTGAGCGTAGCCAATATTATGGTTCTGTCTCAGACCTAATCTTCCCCATTACAGCACATTATGTTAATTGGAAGTCCGCGACCTGGTGGGTGATCTGTCTAAAGGTGTATTTTGAATTCCACTGTGGCACAAAGGTAGTTGCTCAGCATAATGTATCTGATGTTATGCAAGTGCAATTAGCGTGGAGGTGTACATATCCTTCAGGAATATGGACACACCTGCGGCCTGTGTGTTCCAATAAAGGATAATGGGCAAAAGGTGTGTTATGTGTTATAACATGGTCATGCAGATGTGCTCTCTGGAGCATTGAACCATGTCTCAACTACTACACAGATATGTTCTCCATGTGAGGGATTGACATATGTGTGTCCAAATAGTGTTTCTGACATATATCATTGTGTAGTGAGACCCATAGTTTATTGCTTGGCTGTCCCTGTAACAGCAGTGTACCCTCACCTGAACCGTGCATGATGAAGCCACTATAGGGGAAGCATGAGCCCTAGGCTGTATCCAGATTCCCAGGGGATACAGGTGCAAGCCCTGTCTGACAAAGCATCATGGTCTGTCAACCATTTTATCCCAGGACAACAGATACTGGATACCCTGCGACATGCACCACTACACTAGACAATTGTGGAATACAATCCTTTTGTCCCTGTACTGCAGTATCATTCTGGCCAATGGCAGAATGCTACACAGGCCTTGGGACACACCTACATGGGCTACAAGACCTGACAGTTCCTACATGTGTTTCCATGCAGTCCAGGCTACTGCATCACAGGTCCTGCACAACAACATGGAATATGCCAGAGCCTTGTGTATAGTTCAAAAGGTGGTGTGAGTGTATGAGTATGTGGCTAATCATGGCAGACAGGCAGCTGACAGTATGTATGCCCTCATATAGGTTGGTGTGTAACATAGTGCTAGAGTTTGCATTCACAAATGAGTACTGTTGGGCATGTTTCCGGTCATTACCAGAAAAGCTCATCCAGACTCTGCTACACTTTGCTGTGAAGGAAAGGTTAGTTTGCTTTTATTTTTTGTATTTTGTATTACTTTATTGCCTTTCTATATTTTGAATACTGTGGTTTGTTTTCTTTACCTTGTGTTTTACTTGCATTCTGCTTTAACAGCATATTAAATCTTCAAATGAGACCAAAGCTCTCTCTCTTCTGAGTTAGACAGAAATTAGAACTGAGTCAGGCAGAAATTAGAACTGATCAATTAAGGACTCATTCATAAGATGGAAGAGGTCACTTAAGGTTAATCATTTGTTAACTGAGGGGTGGAGCTAGGAACTAAACCTTCTATTTAAGGGGTAAAATAAAACATTTCAGAGCTTTACCAGAAAGGCTCATCCAGACTCTGCTACACTTTGCTGTGAAGGAAAGGTTAGCTTGCTTTTATTTTTTGTATTTTGTATTACTTTATTGCCTTTCTATATTTTGAATACTGTGGTTTGTTTTCTTTACCTTGTGTTTTACTTGCATTCTGCTTTAACAGCATATTAAATCTTCAAAAGAGACCACAGCTCTCTCTCTTCTGAGTCAGGCAGAATTATTTTTTTCCCGCCCTCCCACCGAGTTACAGTTGTCTTGTTAAATACCACTGTCTTTCTAGTTGCCTGCCTCTTATGTTAATCTGACCATATATCTCATTTCCTCTCTACTTTCACTGGCTTGTGTGAGTAATCACAAAATCATCATTTTTGAAATCCCTCCCCTTCAACTATTTAAAATTTTTGAACATCCTACTGTATTCCATAGTACCAGAATACAAAAGTGACCACCCCTTTCAACCCATCTTGCTGTTTTAAAAATAATAACTCTTCACTAAACCTTAACTTTTTAAACAGGTAAAACTTAAGTTACCTACTTTCACATCTAACTTCTCATTTTTTTTCATCTTACCTTTAGGCATCCCTGTGACTAGCACTTTCTCTAATACCTGCTGGAAATCACTAGGAAGCCTTAAATTGATACAAGCACTCAACTCTGCTTGTTAATAAGGAGAAATTAATAGTAGGCACTAAACAGTGTATAATTGCAAAGTACCTTGCTAAGGTAAGGGAAAACAGCTCCTGTACTTTACAAAAAAAAAAAAAAAAAGCACCAGACCAGGCATGTCCAAGGGTCAGCTTCCGATGATTTCTCATGTCCACCTGGTGAATCTGGGCATACTGGGGCAATGCAGCAATTGCCTCATGTACACATACAACCCTCTCCTCCTACCACCCAACACTTCAACCTGTGAGAGATGCACTTACATAGCCAAAATGGAAGCAAAGCTATCTCCACCCAAGATTGTGCTAGACAGTCAAGAGGAGAAGGTTAACACCCACACTACACCTCAAGCAACACATAGCCCTTCTAAACCCAAACCAACAACACCCACATATAGCAACACTAAATTCACATATGCAGTGGCCCGTAACTGTAACCTGCCCAAGCAACAAGGACCTCTGAAGCTGAAACACAAACAAACACCAATCACAACCAAAGTGTCACATAGTTCACAACACCAGTGTGCCAACCAGCAACAGCCCCTAAGGCAAGACAAAGTACCTAACACTTTAGTCATAGTCTGGCACACTGATGTCCCTCTCACCAGGTTGAACAAGGAGAAAATTACAGTCAGCTGCCTGTCGGGTGCCAGGATCCGCCACATAACGCATACACTCAAGTCACTCCACAACAAGTACAAATATGACTCTGTCACTGTCCATGTTGGAGTGAATGACTTGAGATGTACCTCCCTGGACTACATGAAAAGAGACATGGAAGAGCTCTCGGATCATGTGGCCCAGGCAGATATGACCCTAGCCCTGAGTAGCATCCTGCCTTCACCCAGAATGATACCACAAAAAGGACAAAATGATTGACTTCAACAATTGGCTAAGCTTCTGGTGTCATTCAAAGGGGATCCAGTATCTGTCTGCCTGGGACGACATGATTGACAGACCACGATGGTTTGCCAGAGATGGTATGCACCTGTCGCTCCTGGGATTCAGGTTACTGGCTAAGGCTCTTGCCACCCCTATAGTGCATTTTCTAGGCAACGTTCAAAGGACAAAACCACCACCGTAACAGGTAAAAGCATGCAAAATCTGAAGGTAATGCTACTCAATGCTGAAGTCTAAACCTGAAAATGCACTCTCTCGAGGCACTCCTAAAAATGGAGAACATCGATATCTGTGCAGTAACTGAGACCTGGTTCAAGGCTCTGGAGAGCACCCCTACAATACCAGGCTACAACTGTTACCACACTTTTCGGCCACCAAACCAGGACCGAAACACTAAAGGTGGAGAAGTGTCAGTATTCACCAAGGATATTCACACCACCAGGCTAGTTGCCCAACACAATGCATCTGAAATTATCCAGGTGCAACTAACACTAGGTAAGACTGCAACCAAATTGTAGCTTGCTACAGATCCCGCACCATACCCCAAGATTCTCACTACTCCTTTCTAAACATACTGGAAAATATTAAGATAGAACCAAACACCCTAATACTGGGTGATTTTAACTACCCTGCCATTAACTGGGAAAACTACTCCTGTACCAACACCTTTGCCCAACGGTTCTTGGAATTCATAAATTCCAACGTCCTGGATCAACTAATCCATAGTCCCACCAGGGGCTCCAATATCCTAGACCTGGTCATTACCAACATAGAAAATCGATGCTCTACACCTATGGTCACCCCCTCGTTAGTCACGTCTGACCATAAGCTAATCACCCTTAACATCCACATCCCACCCCCACCCCCCAGTAAGGAAACCTCCATAAAAAACTTGTCCAAAGCCAACTTCATGCTACTCAAGTCAGAAGTGACAAACTTCATGACACCCATGCAGACGGGAACTGAAAGTTCAACTGCTGAATTCTACACTAAGGCACTGTAAGAGCACACCCACTCATGCATGAATCGTGCCATCCCAAATAGAACCAAGATGCTCTCATCCAAAAACAGGAAGCCAATCTGGTGGTCCCCTGCCATAAACAAACTTTACAACAAAAGGAAGAAACTGTTGCAGAAAAGAGGAAAATCCCAGGATGCAAAAAACTCCCTTACCAGCCTCAGTAAGAAACTGAGATCCCTCATAAAATCCTCCAAAGCTAGTTACGAAAATAAAATTGCCAAAGATTCCAAAGACAACCACAAGGAATTCTATAACTATGTCAAGAATCTAAAAGGCAATGCTCAGATCTGATCGGAGCTAAAACAGAATGGTATTAAATATGCTGATCCCAAGGATATTGCTAATATCCTGGCAGATCGATTCAGTGCCAACTTCACTCCCCCCCTCACCCCCTAAATGGCCCATCTCAATACCGGAAGATTGCCAAATTCTGGTAATAACGGCAACACAGGTAAAAAACGCACTCTCCAAAGCTGAGAATACAGCATCCATGGGACCAGATGACATCCCGGGCTGTGTACTACATGAACTACAATATGAACTGGCACCTCACCTAAGTGTCATGTTTAATCATAGCCTCACTTCAGGTTTCATGCCCACTGAGTGGCGCAGAGCTACAGTTATCCCACTCCACAAGGGGGGATCCACCTTGGATCCCGGAAACTACCTTCCCATCAGTCTGACAAGCCTTATCTGTAAGGCCATGGAGCGTATTATCATGTAACTTATAAACAAAGACACTGGCAACCTTCAAACACTGGACCCCACCCAGTTTGGGTTCGTGAAGGGCTGATCTTATCTCCTGAACCTAATTGACTTCTTCGAATCAGTCTCCAGAGCCATGGACAAGGGTAAGGTGGTCCACACAGCCTATCTAGACCTTGCCAAGGCCTTTGACACCATCCCTCACTCTGGAATCATAGATAAACTTACTAAGCTGGGCATTAATCCCTACATCACCCAATGGGTTGCTAACTGGCTTACTGATAGAACCCACACTGTAAAAGTAGCCGACTCCAAATCTAGCTCCAGACAATTGACAAGTGGAGTACCTCAGGGTTCAGTCCTGGGACCGCTCTTGTTTGTCATCTACTTCTCTGAAGTACAGGCCAACTCTAAATGACTCTGGCTAGAAAAGTTTGCAGATCACTGCAAACTGGGAGCCATTATTGAATCACCAAATGATGTGGATACTCTACAAAAGGGCTTTACAGAAACAATTGCTTGGTGCTAGAGCCATGGGCTCAAGCTCAATGCCAAGAAAAGTATAGTTATCCCCTTTGGAAAAAACATGTATCCGTGAATTACCATATAGGTGGCAGTACACTAAACACTGAAAGTGTGATAAGAGACTTAGGGACACAGGTGGACAGTGGTCTCACCTTCGATAACCACATCGCCACAACAGTCAGGAAATCCTTCTATGTGGCACACCTCATCACTAAGGGCTTTTCATCCAGAAAAAAGGAGGTCATTGTCCCACTGTACTCATCCCTCATTAGACCCATTATAGAATACAATGCCCCATCTGGTATGTACCTCTCAAAACATCTGTAACAACTGGAAAGGCCGCAGAAATACCTCACTAAAAGAATCACAGGCCTAAAACAGATGCCCTACGCTGACCACCTTAAAAAACTCTAGCTATACTCTGTCGCATATCGTCTACTCAGAGGCAATCTCTGCTTAACATACAAGGCCATGTCAAACCCAGAGCTGTTGGACATGCTACACTTAAAGAAATCCCAATCCCTCAGAGCCACACACTCCAGGGATCTAAACCTTATCATCACAATAAACAAAACATGCTGGAGGGGTAGGTTCTTGACCCAGAGACTCCCCAGACTCTGGAATACATTGCCCATACATGTCAAGCAGAGTGCCTCTTTGGCCCTCTTTAAAAGGAACCTTGACGATTGGATGGGAGAAAGGAAATTCACCCCGGGGATCACGTCAGTCACCCTGCTAGACAGGGGTGCAGGGAAGTAAATAATGTGGGAAGAAATAGCCAGGGAATTGTTATGGCTAGGCTTGTATAGGCCCTAGGGCTGATAGCCTAGTACCAACCTATGTGTTCAGAGGTGTGGCACAATTATGCAAACTATGTCATACAGTTTGTGCATTTTGGTGTCTGTCTCTTCCTGCTTGGGGGGGGGGGGGTCACTTGTTTGGCAAGATACTTAGTTGCGTCTGTGAATGTGTGTGATTTCTGGCAGTGTGTGTGGGTGTCCTTATTGTGTTCTGGTAAGGGTATGTGTTGATTGTGTTGATGAGCTGCATGTGTTAACCTACACCTCATGACTGTCCAGTCCAGTTCAGTCATGGCTGTAGACTGGGCTGCCTTCTAGCTTACCCCTGTAGCTGCATCCCAGACAATGTGTGGGGCATGGTGTTAGGAGGGTCTGGAAGTGTACATGACATAGAGATTACATTCCCCCAGGATGGCCACTTACACAAAGCTGACATTAGGAAACACCAGTAGCTGACTAGTGGACATGCCTGTATGAGCAGTCAGTATTACAAGTACCATGCACTGCATTTAGTTTACGTATTGCCTATGACGATGTTTTAGACAGTGATGCTCACATGTAAACATCTATGTTATGGACGTGACAACACTGGCTATTACGGAAACATTGTAGCTACCTTTAGCAGCAAACCTCCTCTGAGGAGAACATCACATCCTGTTAGTTGATTACAGATGATGCAAGTGTCTACAGGTCTGTTTCCTTCTCTGGGTATATACTTACATATCCACCAGGACCATGAGCTCTGTTGGGCACAGACACCTACTCCCCAAATAGAGTCATGTTTCAATAGGCTCTGATGCCACTATCAACATGATCAGATAGTGTGAGCCATCACCTATGATGCGGCTATTACACATGGGCAGCTGTCTCCTACATCTTACACTCCTACTGCAGATGTTACATTGGAGTTAAAGATGATGTGAAACCTGTTTCATTACCAGTGTTGTGCACTACCTTACATACAGTATGTGCAGGTGACTGTTAGGATGACAATGAGAGGTTGGGATACATAAACCTGGTAGTTCAACCAGTGTGTCTGTACTCTCAATATCCACTCTATGTAGGTGTGCACATAGCCATTTGGCCCAGCCCTGTAACAAGGGAGACTACACATTTAAATAACATGTACACATGCACAGCTGTTATTGCCTGAAAATGATAGTAGAGAGGTGGATATTACATGTGCTATGTGCATGGATAGTTACCTGGCTCTTCCAATTATCTTTGCTATCATGCTGCTAACCTGTCAGATGAATACTAATGCTATGTATCCTATCATTGAGTATTGTAATTGCCAATAGATATAACTACTGTTTGCATAACATAACAGAACCGCTATGTAGAATAGAATACAGATCTGTCTAGAATACTGTACATTACACAGTTATTGACACATTATCCCACAATGCTCACCATATTTGCATGGTAAGCCCACCTTTAACATGTTCATCTTACTTATACACCTATACATATGTTGACTGCTACAATATATTGACATATACTATCCCCTGTTATAGCACATACTTGTTGGACCAATCCTGACACTGACAGTGGCTGGAAGCGAATTGGTGGGTCCCAAGCCTATATCATCCCTTGTGGTGTATGTGGAGTGTGCCGTGTGACCTACAGCAGTACACACATAGAATGCTACAAGCATTACTACTGCTCAACAATACATTGCTACAAAATAGCTATTTCCACTATATGCATTGATTACATTGTAATTCTTACAGTACAGATACTACATACACAGAGATACTACAAGTTATACATACCGTCTTAGTAATTGGAGGTGTTATTAACTAGTGTACTACTCGTTTTCGGTTCATCTTTCAGTGTTTTGTACTGTCCTACAGGTAGATGCAGATGGTTTGAATGTGTAACAAAGCAACCTTTTATAGTTACAGATCAGTAACATGTGCTATCCCGATGGCCAATTGGAGTTCCTAAGTAGCTAATTACATCCACATCAGCTGCGCTGCTACTGCCTTAGCCAGTACCATGGCTACAGTGGAGTATAATTGAGTACTCCACTTGGACATTGTCCCTTTGCCTTACTTGTGAGAAAGACAGTGTAGAAGTTTTGTTTGGAATCTATTGCAACAGCTGTATTGAGACTAGCAGTAATATATTGTGTGTAATGCCTAGAGGAGTTGGTCTAAATGTGAGTACTGCTGTTATATTTCTGAACATTGCTACTTGTGCAAGGTTTATCTGTACCTAATACTTCTGCATATGTGTCAGTCTGGCCAGGTTGTTTGACCAGCTCAAGGCTGCATAGCTATACATATAATGTTAGGGGGTTTACAGTGTGCTTACCAGACATATTTAGTTTGGTGTTACTCTGTATCATACTGTGCTAATAATCAGTACTCGGTAAAACTTCCTGGTGTACGAAGCTTTCAGCCCTCTGAAATGGGATTAGTTCATACAAACCCTGTTACATCAGCAGCTGCTCAATTGTATAACGGCAACTATTTCACATAGGGCTATGTTAGTGTGTCTGTGTCCAGGTATGTTAAGGTTTCAGCAGATGTTGTACAGCAGTTGCATAATTGGTTATGGTATGACAGTATGTATTGATGTAATTATTTCGGTAGTGGGGTAGATGTTGGTGGGTGTACATAGCACATGCAGGTGTGTAGGAACCCCTTTTATACAACGTCTATATGTGTGTGGGTGTTCTTTCCCCATGTGAACACCTATCCCTTAGTGGACTAATACTATGGTAATTGGAGGCTGATTCATTAAGGCACTATTAAATGCTTCCTGTATAGCATGCAGGAACTGTTAGTCCTAGAATCCTTTTGGCAATACATTGGAATGTAATAAAGATATGCAAAATGAACGCTGTCTGTGTAATTCTGTCATGGATATTTGCAGTCAATGCAGTTGTGTTGGTGACTGTGTTCATAGAACTTATTTGTAATAGTGTATTGGCATATACTCTTCATATGTTATGTTCAAATTGTTTGGGGGGGCTGAATGTGTGATTGCTATGGTCCATGTTATACTCAGATATGACCACTTCAGATGCTGTCTACAGACATGTATGTATGTGTATATATATATATATATATATATATATATATATATATGTCTGTGTATGTATATAGATATATACATTATTGCATATGTTTTGTACCTCCATAGATGTGTAGATGTTTTTAACCTATCTATATATCTACATATATATGTAGACCTGTATATATCGACATGTCTCTATGTATCTCTCTCTCTCTCTCTCTATATATATATATATATATATATATATATATATATATATATATGAGCATACTCCTTTAATTGGGTATATGGCGGGTTGTCCTATTTCAACACATTCCTCCCTTTATTGTTTTAACCTGTCTGCATACACAAGTGGGATAAGTACATCCCAGGTAGCTTAGTGTTAGGTTAATCTGAGCATGGAGTACATGGTTGTGGGTTCTACTCCTGGAAGGTGTTATTTTACCTCTCAAAGTAGGCACTGGTAGGGAAAGTGGGAATAACGCACATTTATGTGGTTGTGAGCAGGTTTGCCTGTGGTCTGCGCGACGTTAAGCAAAGGTCAAACATGTGAAGCGCTTCTCCATTTACCGTGTTGCAGCACTGCTTACCATCACGCAAACACATGGAAACCCGCTTTCAACTGCTTAAGAGTGCTTTAATCCACCTGCATCCAAAAGCCCTTATTCTGGCCCTCAAAATAGCTTAACAGCCCTTGCAGGTTTTGATCCCAGGACCATAAACACCACAGTCACTGACCTTACTACTAAGGCATATGAGATATGCAAGAATGTTATGGTGTTTAGAATATACATTGTACTACAGACATTTCTCACCACAGAAAACAAATGTGACAATCAGTTGGTGTACATATGTCTGATACATGTTAATGTTCATATGTTTGTGAAAGTAGGTTTTGCAATGTGACATGACAGGGTGTATTATGAATGAGTAAGGTTCTTGCTTTGTGTCCTTTTTATATTGTCCCTATACTCCATGTATGCCCCTCAAGTTCACTTATTGGACATCTGACCCAGGCCCTTCTTGATGCATGATTGCATTACCCATCATTTCTCCCCCACCCCAATCTTCATATACACAACAACCACCCCTTCTATAGTGAATTAGATTAATATTAATTGTTATAATACCAGAGCTGCATGTGTTTTGTGTGCACTCCAATTCCTTTGGTGTGCTTCTGTGTCACAAAGTGTGTTCATAGATGCTTATATATATGGCTATTGATGTAACTGTATAATATATATGTGGGTCTACTTGAGTTGACCGAGACGCCAGTTCGCCAACACGCAGAAGACCGAGACCAAACGACCGAAAACGAAGGTGATTGACAAGGTGAAATACCGACAGCCGAAAGACCGACATGGGGAACGTGCGAGCACGACTCGGTAAGTGTGCGATAGTGAGGGATTTAGGGTTAGGGAGCAGACAGGTAAGTGTGCGATAGTGAGGGATTTAGGGTTAGGGTACGGGAAAGGTGAGTGTGCGGTAGTGTCGGACTTAAGGTTCGGGTAAGGTAAGTGTGTGATAGTGACGGAGTGTAGTTTAAGGGCGGGTTAAGTGAATTAGGGTTAGGGTGCGGGTAGGGTGAGTGTGCGATAGTGACGGGCTTTATGTTTTAGGGTGGGTTAAGTGAGTTAGGGTTAGGGTGCAGGTAGGGTCAGTGTGCGATAGTGACGGACTTTAGGTTTAGGGGTGGGTTAAGTGAGTTAGGGTTAGGGTGCGTGTAGGGTAAGTGTGCGGTAGTGTAGGACCTTAGGGTTAGGGTTTGGGTTAAGGTTAGTGGATATGTAGTTGTGTGTAATGTGTAGTTTACGTTTTGTGTGTCGGTGTTATGGTGTTCGGTTTTGTGAGTTGTCGGTATTGTGTGTTTTCGGTCGTCTGGTCTCGGTCTTCTGCGTGTCGGCGAAGTGGCGTCTCGGTCAACTAAAGTAGACCCATATATGATCTACTTCAGAAATTCAACACTTCAGAAGATCGACATTCAGAACGACAAGAGCAGAACAACGACAACTTACATAAACGAAACATCACATAACCGACGTTTCAGAATGACAACGTCCTGTGTACACATTGCAATCATTGTGAAAAAGTTTTAAAAATAAGACGCAAACACGCCATTATGAAGTATAAATAAAGCAGCTAAGCATACTACCGCTGTGCTATGCACCATGTCAGTTAGACTAGCTGTACACATGGAAGCTCAAGGAGTAGTTTGTAGTGTGTATAGCACTATTAAATCCCAGAAAGGAAAAGAGTTACTGGTAGTGGATAATTACATCTGCATCTACATTTGTGAAAGCCGTGGCTAGACTTCTTAAAGTGTAGAGTCATTTCTTATGCTAAGTGCTTACAAAACATGTTCACACAGGAATCCTTACAATCCATGTTTAACACTATATGTATACTTTACACTGCCTTTTTCCCGGTCTATTGTCGATGTTCTGAAACGTCGGTTATGTGATGTTTCTTTTATGTAAGATGTAAGCTGTCGTTGTTCTGGTCTCGTCGTTCAGAGTGTCGATCTTCTGAAGTGTCGAATTTCTAAAGTAGATCCATATAGATATATATATATATATATATATATATATATATATATATATATATATATATTTCGTATTAGTTTGTAACAGTAATACATCTGTAGACTGGATTGTGTTGGTCCACAAACTACAGTAAATTACAATGTACTGTACATATGTACACAAGGCCACTGTCCCATTTGTGATCATTACCGTGAAATGCATATGGTATAAGGTGTAGTCTCAGGACCACGGAACATGTGTACACCTCGGATGGCTTAGTGGTAAGTCCCACGACTATAGTATATATGGTCCAGGGTTCGACACCTGCGATGCTTTACGAATGTTTTTTACTGCAGAGTAAGGCTCATTTAAGCAGTTGTAAGCATGTTTAAAAGTGTTTGTGTGACATTATAGCAGCAGTTAAACACAGTTAAACAAATGTTGTAATGTATAACCTGTGCACGCAAACATGGCAACATCCGCTAACTATTTCGGATATATACCTGTCAGTGACGTAACATCTCACTATGTTTTGACATGACATTAAATTCTCTGTTGACTGTATTCTCCTGCACACATGGGTTTATATGGGTGATTTGAATGTTTATTATACAGAAGATTACTACCTATATATGCAAGCTGTGGTTAAGGTATACTTTTGCACATGATAAACATCCCTGCCTTTACCAGGATTGTAACCTCGAATGCACAGATACTATGCAGATGCTGTAACCATTACACTGTTAACATTAACGTTGCTTCCTCCTATTTCCTATTTAGATGATTTCTATGTGTAAGCTAGGCTAAGCAAAGGGCGGGAGCCCCCAAACTCACTGAGCTTCACGTACTCGACATAACATCATATAACAAATGTGAGACAATACATTACATTGCTAACTACATTAGGCATAGCCCCTCACTGACACACTTCAAAGGAAACCTTGTTGTGTGAATGGGTAACAGATTATACACCCCTGGGATCATGTGTCCCAGAACCATACAGCCATGGGGTGGGGGAGCCTGTCCAGTTTGATAGCTGCAAGACCTGTTGGGGGAATTGAATGGTGTTGAATTGCCACATTAACATGCCCTCTTTAGATCACTAAGTGCCCCATCACCCTCCACAACCCCAGTCTTCAACAGCTTCCAACAACTCTGCCTGGAATTGCTTTATTGGCTATGCTTCACAGAGGCTCAGATACTTCATCAATGGTGCAGAGAAGGCCAGCACACTGTTGCTATGCTTCTAATTGCCCTTGGGCAGATAGATAATAGGCTATCTGGGAACCTCTAACGTGCAGGCCATCACAGCCATAATATGTGAATAAACAGACCTTCAGATCCCAATATACAGTGTGAACTCACCATATAGTCAGGAAACAGTTGAGTACAGCAAGAACATACAGAACACTGATACTTAGTCACTCCAAAAGCCTATATTGGAAGTTAGAAGACTTGTATAAGTTTAAAGCTTTCTATTGCTTACTGGCCAAGGCTATTGAAACCCCCATATGGTGCCTTATTTAGGAGAGTCTCGAAGGTGAATACAAGCTCCAAAAACAGCACAATAGCAGATTCAATGAGGTTTATGCTACTCAACACCAGGGGTTGTGATCACTACATGCATGCACTCACAGCACTCCTCAGGATGGACATCAACATCTGTGCATTAACTGAAATCTGTCGTAAGACTCCTGAGAGCACACAAGCACTACCAGACTACAACCCATACCACACATTTCAGCCACAGAACATGGGCTGACAGACACGGAGGGGCTGTATTCATATTTATCAGGGATGCCTACACCTCCAGGTTAGTGGGGCAGCATGATACCTTTGTGATCATCCATGAGCAGCTAACATCAGCCACAACTGCAATGTGGAATGTGGCCTGCTATGGATCACCCTCCATGACCCAGGGCCTCCACTCTACCTACCTGGAGACAGTGGAGAACATGACAGTCCTAATGCACAGCCTGGCATTGGTCGATGTCAACTACCATACCATTAACTGGGAAACGTACTACGGTACTCACTTCCAGGACCAGCGCTTCCTGGAATGTATCCCCTCATATGCCCTGCATCAGGTAGTAACCTCCCTAACGTGGGGTGGAAACTACTAGATGTGGTCATCACCAACATGGGCAACAGGTGCACCACAGTGGAGGTTAACCGGTCACTGGTTAGATCTGACCATGAACTATTCACTGTTTCCAAACCCTAGCATCTCTTCCCCCCATGGATACCACAGTGTATACCTTTCCTACAGCTAAATTTACACTACTAGTGACAGGGGTAGGGGTTTCACAGCCCCCATGCTAAGGGGAAACACTGCTCAAGATACAGACAGATTTACAAATGCAGTCTATAAGTACCTACACGGATGTATGGATCGTGCCATCGTTGGTAAACCAAGACTCACTCCTCCTAGACAAGGACACCGGTGTGGTGGACCTCTGCAATAAACAGGCTATATTACAGATGTAGGACAGTGTTCCAGACACACAGCAAATCCCATGAAGGGCAGACATCCGTGACCACTATTAGTATGATATGTAAGTCCCTCATGACATCATCCAAGGCTAACATCAGCAGTAGAATACACAAGGATTCGAAAGATAACCACAATGCATTCTTTGGCTATGTCAAGGATCTGCATGGTGACACATAGATTTGCACTGTGCTAGTGAAATATAGCACAACATATGCTGACCCTACTGATATCACCAACATCCTTGCAGATACATTCGGTGCATACTTCACCCCCTAAAGAGCCCAAAACACTACCCGAAAGTTACAGTATCCCAACCATCAGAGACACACAGGTGTAAATGGCCCTCTGTAACAGCAGAACACAGCATCAATGGAGGCAGATGTTGACCCAGACTGCATCTTGCAAACTGTACAAGACAACTTGCACTCCACCTAATTAAGCATTCCTACCTCAGCCTCTCCACAGGCTACATGCCCATACAATGGCATGTGGCAACGGTTATTCCACTCCATCACTGAAAAATCACAACTGACCATGGTAACTACCACCCCATTAGCCTGACTAGCCTGGTCTGCAATGGTATGGTTCGTATCCTCATGGCATTCATTAATAATGACACTTGTAACCTTTGAGCATGTGACCCAACCCAGGTCAGCTTGGTTGAGTGCAGTTCATGCCTACTGAACCTGTTTGATGTCTTACATGCAGTCACCAAAACGTTAGATGACAGGGGAGGTGGTTCACACATACTACCTGGATCTCACCAAGGCTTTTGACACCATGCCCCACTCAGGTATTATTGATAAACACACCAGCCTGTACATTCACCCATATATCACAGGTTGGGTTGCCAACAGGCTTACACACCGAACCCACATGGTACAACTAGCGGTCTCCAGGTCCATCCCTTGAACAGTCTTGACTGGTGTCCCACAGGACTCAGTCCTGGGAGCCCTACTGTTTGGCATATACATCTCAGATGTACAGGCAAACACAGGTGGACTACGGCAGACAATGTTTGGCAATGACTGCAAACTGGGAGCCATGATTGATAGTCCAGCTGACACGGACATCCCTCAGGGGGCCTCACAGAGAACGTCACAGGGTGCCAACAATATGGCCTCCAGCCAAGTGCTACTAACTGCTTGGTCATTCCAATGTGGAATTGGCACCCACATATTAACACATGAGCAGCAGCCACTTTAATACAGATGAGGTAATAGGATATCTGGGGACTAAGGTAGATAGTGATCTCGCCTGTGACAATCATATCTCCACAATAGATAGGACATCCCTCTATGTAGGCCATCTGACTACTAAAGGATTTCCATCTAGACATACTGGGGTTATAGTGCCCCTTTACTCATCACTCATCAGTCCCATCATAGGGTATAATAACCCATGTGGGGTGTACCTCAGAGGACACGTCCAACAGCTGGGGGGGTCCACGAATGTACCTCACCAAGGGGAATACTGGCCTCCAACATATCGCCTATGCAGCCGGACTGAATAAACTCCTGCTTTAGTCAGTGGTATCTCGTTTACCCAGAGATGATCTCCACTGACCAAAACAGCCATGTTGAACTCAGGCTTGATGGATGTGCTCCACCTATGGGAATCCATGTCACAGTGAGCCACATACTGTAGTTAGAAGACCTTGCCACAACAATAACCGGAAGATGCTGGAGGGACAGCTTCCTGTCACAGACACTCCCCATACTTTGGAGCAACATCCCTAAATACATTATACAGAGCCCCTCACTAACACTCTGCAAGAGAAACCTTGAAGGGTGGATGGGGAACAGTAGATGCACCCCATGGATCCTGCCATTGGCTCTACTCTACAGAGGGATGGTTAATGAATCAATGGGGTGGCAAACGCTGACACATTTTGGCTGGCCTTATGAATGGCCTCTGGCAGTTGGCCAAGTACCTACCTATGAATCTATACATACAATCTCTGCATATGCTGATAGCTTAATTTACTGTTCAGGGGTTGACTTACCTTGTGCCAATGGCTGTTGTGTGTGCAATAGTTGACGGGCTGCCTATGTTGGATGCACACAGTAGACTGCCTATACATAACAATTTACATGTAGTCTTGTGTGTGTGCCATCCATTTTGACTGTGTGTGCAGGTGGAAAAAGGTGTCAGTCCCTACGTGCCTACACTGTTAAGAGTGTGTGCTATACTTTCCCTCTTTGCCAAGGCATGGGAATACTGGGTATGCCTCCGTCTGCCTACTGGGGCTGGCTCAGGGTGTACATGGTCTGGGTACTTCTGTGCCTGTGCGGCCCTTGGCAATGGTGGTGGGCTGTGAGGGCCTTCACCATTCTGTTCCTGCTGCAGCTGTTTCCACAGGACCATATTGTGTAGCATGGCATACACTATGAAGATGTGGGCACACATGCCTGGAGAGTACTGCAAGGCTCCACCAGATATGTCCAAGCAATGGAACCATGATTTCAGCATCCCAAACATATGCTCTATGATGATTCTAGTTTGTGTGTGTGCCTCATTATAGCAATCCTGCATGGGTGTGTTTACATTTCTGATGGGAGTCATCATCCATGGCTCCAGTGCATAGCCAGCATCCCCCACCAGGTGGCCATTTGGGATGTCCCCCCTGGCAAATAACCGATACAGCTGTGAGGCATGCCAGATGTGAGAGTCGTGATAGCTTCCAGAGCTGCAAGCACACACATCCATGATAATGCCCTGGGCATTGCACATGACCTGGCAGTTGATGGAGGGGTATCCCTTGCGGTTTATGTAGTGCCTTCCCTGCTCACCGGGTGGTGACTTGATGTGTATGTGTGCGCAGTCTATTGCACCCAGTACCTCCGGGTATTCTCCAACATGGTGGAAGAGATGCATATTGCTGGACAACTCCTCCTGCATTTGGGGGAAGTATATGTGCTCATTGGCATGTGATAACATGGCATCCAGGAACTGGTGTAGTACCCTGGATGCTGATGCCTGTAAGATACCCAAGATATCCCAAGTTGGTCTTTGAAAGCTAACTGTAGCTAGTATTCTCAGGCTTACACATACCTTCGTATCCACTGGGATAGGTTCCCCTCTGTTTGTTCTGTCTCTGAGGCGTGGCCGGCACAGCTTCACAAGGTGCTGTAGGGTGTCCCTGTCCACCCTGTAATGTTCTACTGTCTCCAGATCATGTATCCTCTGGTAGGTTAGCCTGGGTCTGAACACTCTCTTCCTCCTCTGGTGCCTGCAGTGGTCGTGTGCATCATCCTCCACACCACCTTCAGTCTCCAACACATGCTGGTGGATCAAAGCTATGGCAGCCCCTAACATGTACATAATAAAAGTTCCCCGTCTGTATACACCACTGGTGCAGAGTGTATGGGAATACACAAATGTGTGTGAGGTGCTTTCACACTTTATAGTATTGTGCTATGGATGCTGCTGATGTAAGTGGGCATGTATGAACTATTCCAGCTGCTGCGTGTCTTAATTATGGGTTTTGCAATGAGTACTGCAGGTGTGGGGCCTTTACTGTGGAGATCTACTTGCCTGCCTTGATTACTATGTTGCCCTTTAATTCACTTTTAGACCTGGATCCCCTCCCATTATTAGGCATGCATCCACCCGCCGTCTTTCTTGTTTGTACTTTCCCTACCCAGTCATGGTGAAATGTGCCTTGTAGCTGATATACTGCATATCAACTTTGTTCTGCTTTAACACTTTGCTGTTTTCTTTGGAGTACAGCCCCTCCCTTCCCTGTTCTGCAGGTAGCTGCTTGGAGCCTTGTTAGCTGTTGTCAATGGCTCACTGTAAGCTCCTAGGTGTTAATTAGTCATTTGTACTCCAATTTCACTGCTGCAGCATTTCCTTATTTCTTTCCTATATCCTTCCTGTTTCAGCTGCAGTGCACGGCGCACATACCCATTTACCGGGTTTACGCACATTTTCATCTCCGTTCACATGCATACTCGGTTACCTTGTGTACTCTCAGCTAAGCATAGCTATGGACAATTCGACACACCCCTATACTGCAGCTTTGCCTAGCTAGGGGCAGACCGGTTTAGCAATGCTCCAATGTGCTTACAGCAATGGCGACACACCCCTCTCTTGATGTCATCTTTATCTCAAGGGCACACCTCGGTGTTATAATGCTACACTGTGATGTGCATCTTTACACCAGTGGGAAATCTGCGATTCACTATTACTCCTCTCATTTGCATGGCATTGCCTACTAATTCCTAGCTACCGCGCATAACACTGTCACTGCCCCTTAGCAACCCTTGTGCCATGAGTATGGTGTAGCATGCCTGCCATTGACTATTATGGGGAAATTGTGATATGTGTTTCAATCCAGTTTTATTCTATATTTTTATATATTCCTTGCGATCCCCTTTGCGCACCGCTGCACTGCGCTTCCACGTCGCGATAGTGCGACTATATATAGTAAATGTTAATTTTATATTTTGTGCATTTTTTTATGCCAATGGCTATATATATAGCCATTGGCATATATTAACATTATAATACATATGTTTGTTCGGCTGTCATGGCTCCGATTTTATGTTTTCAAAAATGTAAACCATTTTCTACGGTTTACATTTCTGCTTGCTTACACTACGCCTGCACCACTTCCTGAATCGCTACATACTTTCATTTGCATGCTACACTTCTGCACATGGGGTAATTAGCATACAAGGCTCAGGAGTTGTGCAGGTGTAGCGTATGGTGGTAGTGCACATGGAAACAGCTCATACCCGAATCGCTCGGTGGCCATATTTGGTGTTAGAACGCAATGCTACGCCTGCACCTGGCGCAAGGTTCATGAATCCCAGGGTGTATCTTTCAGACATAACTTTTTAATTTAAGGTGTTCTACAGTCTTTATGCAGACAACCTGAAATTGGTTGAACTGATTATATGTATTACACAGAAGGCATGTCTGCAAAATAACTTGACAAAATTGACCATTTGGGCACAGGATAATAATATGCTGATAAATACATAAAAAACGAAGCATATGAGATTTGGGAGACGTAAATTGAAAGGTGAATATTTAATACAGCACACAGTTATTGAAACTGTAAACTCATTTAAGGACCTGGGTATATGGGTAGAGACAACAATGAGTTTTTCTAATCATATCAACCAATTGGTTAATGGTAGTTATAGAAATATAGGTTGTATAAAAAGATTTATAAAATCTAGGAAATCAACACTGATGATGTCATTGTTTGTTAGTTACACTAGACCCAAACTTGAGTATGGAATAACAATATGGAAACCTTATAAGAAAACATGCATGAGTAAACAGGAAAGATACAGTGGAAATATACCAAGGGCATCCATGGATGTGAAATTTTAAGTTATTATGAAAGACTAAAATATCTGAACTTGTACAATGTTTCTTACAGATCTCTTAGAGGTGATCTTATTCAAGTATATAGGGCATTTAGAAACAGCTACCTCTGGGAATGTTTGGGGTTATCAAAAAGTACTAGAGAATCATCAGACAACCTATGTAGAATGTAGAAGATTATACAGGAATGAGAAGTGTACTAATTGCTTCTCTGACAGAGTAGCTGATGCATGGAACATACTACAAATTACATTAAAGCAAGTACTAGTTTAGATATTTTTAAGAACAGCCTAGATACTTATTATTTGAACAAGTGTGTTGGTATACTGGCAAGCTAGAAAGGCATTAATGCCAGTGCTTGAAATATTTGTATGTATGTATGTATGTAAAAAAGAAATGAAGGAAATCTTGTCCCTGTCATGTTCTTAGACCTGTCAAAACCATTTTGATATTTGATATGGCCTCCCATCCCATCCTCCTGCAAAGACTGTCTATGACTTGACACATACACATTCAATTACCTGGATCCACAGCTACCCCTCAAATAGATACCAAGCAGTAACATAGCTCAATGCCTACTCCTCATTTCTCCCTGCCTCAGTAGGGATGCCCCAAGTATTGATATTTGGATCACTACTCATCAACACGTTCATAAACGGCCTCCAAAATGCAAAAAAATGATACAGTGTGCAGACGACTCAATATTGATATTTAGTATGCAAACCTCCACACACACCATCAAAACACACAAGACTCACTTGTATCCATTAAAAGTTGATAAATAACTCTCAGTTCTTCATATGCCCTAAAAATCCAAAGTAATATGTACATTTCAAAGCACACATTCTCTGACAAACCATTTTTAAAATCACTTCAACAAAGAGTACAATCATACAACTTATATGATCCACTAAGTTACTTGAATAACTATTGCAGGAAATTTAAATTTCAATATACATATTAATGAAGTCATCAAGAAAACATACTAAACCCTACTTTTCTAGTCATACCAGGACTCAAGATACAACTTTCATCCTCCAAACTTTGCTGTATGTCATGCCCATTCTCATTAACGGGCATGGGGTACAATCCACTTTACTATAATAATGTTATAACTAGATAGCAAAATTTGCCAGAAATAAATCCTACAAAATTCACAACTCTTTGGCTCTCAAGCAACTGCCATGGCCTGAATTTGCACATTACATAGCTGTCTCTCAATTACTGGCTGCTCGAAATCTAATCTACAATCCATGCCACTGTCCTAGAGTTAAAAATACCCTTCAACCTTTCTCACCCAACAGAGATATTCATTTCAGTGAAAAATATCTTGTAACAACTTAATCTAATATTCATGCTGGTGTTGGACAATACTTCTCCCATGTCACTAAACTATGGAACCTTTTACCTCTCAAAATTAAACAGTTTAAGAATAACAAATCTGTTAGAGGGCAACTAAAGCTCTACCTTAAAAGTAAATGGCTATGTCCCTGCCATAATTGTAAGTAATTAAACTACACGTTACCCATTCCCCTTCTACTATCCAAGTACAACACACCAATCTAAATCCTCTCTCTCTAACTCAACCAAATTACATTTTTCTCTTACTCTACTCTATCCATCTACTTTAACAAAATAGACTATTTTTTTCTGTCCTCTTCCTTACTGACAACAAATTTTACTCTTTTTTCCACTTATATTACTTGCCCAATTAGTATAACACAATAACTGTCATCATCTTTCACTATATCTCCTCTGTTATATGCTAGCACTTACATTTTTAATTCTCCCCTCCAAAAAGTTGTAACTATAAACTGCTTGGTACATGTGACAATGTATTGTGTAGTACAATAGTATGTCTTACTGTGTCTCATCAAATTTTGTATAGGTAAAAATTAA
The DNA here is from genome assembly GCF_019279795.1 of Protopterus annectens. NCBI lineage: Eukaryota > Metazoa > Chordata > Ceratodontiformes > Protopteridae > Protopterus > Protopterus annectens. The sequence goes on from NC_056741.1 coordinate 1,542,480,062, forward strand.
TTGTTCTCCTGTAATTTTATTTTTTTTCATTGCATGTACAACTGTTGTTGTAGCTTTTCTTCATAGGTGTCTGTTGAAATGTTGTAACTTTTTCTTGCCCTGCCAGACTGTTAGATTAAGGATTTCCCTATTTACAGTTTCAGACTGTATATGTTCTGTGCAGAAATTGCAGTTTGCTATGCATATCAACTCAGATTAAAGTCAGCCTAGCAAGCTGAATTAACGACAGTACTATATGTCATAGGGCTATATGGCAAAAATCCTTTTTGATGCATTTACAGTTTTACTATTTATCCAAAAAAATTGTAGACAGTAATAATAAATTGTTGCAGCATTCAGTACTACTGAAAAGTTAAATGACAATAGCTAAAGAAGCAGTTATGGTAAAAAAAGTCAGTGGAGTTTCACTCCCAGAACAGTATGTTAAAATCTAAGGGTCACACGACAAAAAGGAAAAGATTCAACAGTTAAAACTGATATTATATTGGTGCAAAAATGCACAGTGTTACATTACTACTTTGATTTTTATTTAAAATAAGTTCAGAAACTTGATACAATTATCAAGTTAAATGTAATTGCTACTGCCAAGACCTTAGAAAAGCTGTCCATTTAGTGGTGAGACAGAAACAGATTTTGCAGGTATCAGATGTCAGTAATAAGATTTTTCCTGTAAATATTGATATTGTAGCAGTAAACAGACTTCACCAGTTCCAGCATTTAAATGTTTTTTTTTTTTGTTGTTGTTTTTTGTAAAACCTTGGGCATGGAAAAAACAATTACAAAGTTCAAGCCCAAAGGATAATCAAAAGTGTGCTGTAGCTTAGGTTAATGTTACCAGTGACATACCACATTTTCAGAATATGTATAAAGGCTATAACAGTCCAGCACCAAATTAGTTGGTGTATTAGACTTTATTCCAAGTTGAAAAGGATGGCAGACCATACATTTCATTACTCATGGAAAAAATATTGTGACACAATGTGTTACTTGATACAGGGCCTTCAGTTTTAGTTACAAACAGATCTCTGCCAGAGAATTTGAGTACAGTTTTCATGCTATCAGGGTTTAAAGGGTAAAAAGTAGCTGCAGTCAGCAGCAAGCCTTTGGAAATTAGATTTTTTTAAATAAAGCCAATCAGCCTGAAAAGAAAATAACAGCAAAATTCTGGTTTCATTTCCAGTGTGACAGTACCATTTTTGAAATGGACATTATGTCAAAATTAGGTGTTGTGTTAAATTTTAATAACACAATTTTGTAAAAAAAACAGTTTGCCTACAGACTTGCAAGACTTTAATAGCAGCAAATGTTTATTCCATGCAAGAAAATGTATGTTTATTTTCATGCAGAAAAATGTAAATAAAGTCAGCACAGCAAGCAATGCTACCAGTTTATAGTTGTTAAAGCTGTATTTCATTGCAGTAAAATATAAATAAGGTCAGGGCAATAAGTAATGCTATTAGTTTATAATTATTAAAAATGCAAATGTTATTGTATGGATCTGATACTATATACAATCAAGAACTTTAGCTACCTAGCCTTGCACAATAAATGAAAAGAAGAGGTTTAAAAGGCCTTGCACAAGAAATGAAAAGAAGAGGTTTAAAAGGCCTAACTACAAAGAAGACATTTCAACATTAAAGAAGGCTTTCCTTTATCTCATCGGTGACTGGAATAATGCAGAGCAAAATTTGGCAAATAAACGCAGGACAGAAATTGACTGTCTTATGTGTTTCAGTTATTTCTTCAATGTTTGTTTAAAGTTAAAATATATACGTTAAAGCAAGTATGTATGTTTTCAGACAATGTTCTCATGTTTTCAGGTTCATGGTAACAATTGTACAGCAGTAGTAATCTCCAGTCTATCTGTGTTCAGATAGATTCCAGTTTATTTGTGTTCAGGTAACACTGTCAAAATGATCTCATGTTTTCAGACAACTGTACATTATTATTAGTTACAGTATATCTATGTTCAAACAATAATGGTTTGGTTCTCAGAATATAACATGTACCAATTTCAGTTATGCTTTTATCAGTGTTTAGTTAACACTGACAAAATATATTCTTTTAGTTTCATTAGTTTCCAGAATATACACAGGGCACGACTATTTTTAAATGTTCAGTATTTGCTAATGTAAATATCAGTCAAGTTTCAGAATATGACATTCATATTCAGTTATGTGTTCAGTACCAGTCAAATCTCAAAATACTTCACATTATTCAGTCATTAGTTAAGGGAAAACTGACAGACTTATTTGTAACAGGCTTATTACATTATTCAGTCATTAGTTAAGGGTAAAGTAACAGAATTATTTTTTGCAGGCTTATTATTTTAAATAATATACAGTGATAGTTATTCAATGCACTCAAGGCATACCATGGCAGACTTAATTTGTTAATCAGTTTACAGATTACAGTACAAGTTTATAGATCGCAGTGCACTTTACCTAATTATTGTACATTAGTCAGAAATTAAGGACACTAACAGACATTGCAAAGGTATAGACTTAAAATACAGAAAGTATAGGTTTTAGTAAACTATTATAGCTCATAAATATTCACAAATGTTAAAAAAGGTAAGTAGCATTATAAATCAAATTTAAATAAAAATTTATAGACACAGGTTAACACAGAATATGGTAATTATGCTTCAAGACCACTTATAAAGTTATCTTTTTAGTGCAGATTTCAATTAGTCTTCAGAAAATAGCCATCATGCTTGATGGGCTATACAATATGTGGTAGAAAAAACTGCCAAGGAGGAAATTCCTCTATATCCAATGCAGTAAAAGAAGACTAAGGTAAAAGGTATAACTGAGGTGAGCCAAGTGGGCTCAACGGTTGAGGCAAATCTGGCAAAAATCCAAGACATGCAGGGGGATGCTGGTAAAAGGGAACAATGCAAAGTTGCAAGTCCAGTCCCGTGAAAAAGGTTGTAAGCAGCTAATAAAGTACAACAATCAGCTATTAGGTTATGTAGGTTTTCAGAAACTTTGGCCTATTATAAGGTATAAGTTTTAAAATCCACAGCTAAAAAAGCTATGCAAAAAAATTTCAGGAGGAGTGTATAATATGTCTGCAGACTAACCCTACATTAAAAACACTTCAGTTAATCAAATCATAAAGTAAAGAAATTTCAATTCAAACAGGCCATAAATGTTCAAGTGGCAACTATTGGTCAAAATTAAAATTGCAGGTTTACCAACTATTTTTTTTTTATTTTCAGATTATAAATCAAGTGGCATAAAGCTAAATACAGTAGTTAGCAATATAAATACAAGGTAAGTACAGAAGTAGGTCCCAGTAGACTTTCGTCACAGACCTCAGGAGCAACTGTTAGATCAGGGATTTCCATTTATTAGACATTATACAGGCTAAAGGGTAAAATAAATTGTGTTTCATTTATGCATAAAAGACAGTTAAGCAGAAAGGAAAATAACCCTGCTGGCCAAACATGGAAGATAGTTTATTAAAAAGAAAAGGTAAGCATTAAGCGTTCAGACAGAACGTTCTTTGCTCAAGGGAAAGATATAGCTTTGTCATCTACAGAATGTTCTTTAATGGAATGTTGCACATACAAGACAAAGCCTGAGACCAAGGTTAGAAAGAGTAAATAAAATGCTGGACTGAAGCAAAATAATATTTTGTGTTCAGGATAGCAGTTCAGTTAAGGTTTGTAAGTTCGTTCAACCTGTTATTTCAGAGAAGATGTCAAACACTCAAGCCTGAGTACAGAAAACAAGTCATCTAGAGACTATGTCAGTTTACGTTGTTCAGGACAATCAGAGTATGATGTGCAGCAACTGTAATTGTTTATCAGAACTATTAATAAAGACAGTATTCAGATATTGTGAACATTTAATAAAACCTTATTAAATGAACTACAGTGTTTGGAGAATTCATTTTGAAAAGTGCACAAGACTACGTCCATAAAGGGGAGACTGGCATCTGTTCAACACGAGCTTGGGTAATTAAGACTTTCGTTTCTCAGTCTCATTGTATACAGTTATGAAGATTGGAGGTAGATGGGCGAAGGCTGCCAGCCTAGTCAAATAGAATTTGATACATAATTCTATCAACTGTATAAATAAATGTCAAATACGGGTTTGTGTTTTTAAATGAAAAGAAAACACTGTAAAATGTGAACTTCAAGATTGTTGCAACATTGCCATCTGCTGTAAGGAAAACCAAGCCAAGCATTTCAAATGTGCCTGTTAAAGTTGGAAAACTATTATGAATCTCTTTGATGTTTTACAAGTCAGCTCCAGTGGGTCTGGATGAAGGTTTCATGCCCATTATTTTAAGGTTAAAGTTAAGGGCCAGAATTTGCATGTGGAATGTGCTTTATTGCTCTGGTTTCTGCTAGAGTGTATATGTGAAATGCCTTGTATTGTAGTTTCCTGAGCAGGTGTTAGCTTGCTAAATAATGAAGTTTGTGGCCTGAGAAAACCTAAGTGTCTAAATGATGTAATTTGGGAGGGCCTCAGCAGAGCTGTTGGTTAATGTTTAAAAACTATTGTTCAGTGAGAGACTAAGCATTTTGATCTTGGACATCTAACCCAGCACTGTTTGCTCTTTATCTATGCAAGTAAGATCATAGCAGTGTGATTTCTCTTAGGAATAGTTAAGCTTAGAAGAAAGTTAGACTAAGTATTTTTCTTTGAAATCAGATCTTTCCTACAATATTGTTTTAAGTTTCTGTGTGATCTCTGAGCTTGATTAGCATTGTACTGTAGCAGTTTTGTGTTGTGTTTTAATTATTTATTATTAAATATTTTAAAACCTTTACCTGTGGCTGGTTTATGTAGAGATAATTTAACCTCTAAAATACATTACATATTTACATATTTTACTGTCTCAGTCACTCCAAATTAAGCCTAGACTGTATAGTCACATTGCCAATTGGATAATAATATTGCACAGTAATAATTGGATACCCTTTTAAGGGCCTTTTAGTAGCTGATAATTATTAGCTGGGAGGTGGTAGGAATTACTACTGTATGGTCTGGGTAATAGGGGCACAGCTGGAGAACCTGTGCCAGCCTTTTCCCAGGAGGGTCTGTGTGGTTGTATAACCTCTTCTCAAAGTGTGTGTGTGTGTGTGTGTGTGTGTGTGTGTGTGTGTGTGTGTGTGTGTGTGTGTGTGTGTGTGTGTGTGTCTGTGGTGTGTCAGCTACTTGGCAGGGACACAAAGCACTGGTTGGATAGAGAGGGTACTGGTGGTTTTAGCTTGCCCAGCTAGGCTGAGACCTGGACACTATAGCTGTGCCAGTGGGGAGACTTATTGGGGACCTGGTGAGCAAGGGAGCAACCAGCCCCAGACTGACTGTGATCTCTGTGAGCACTTAAGGGAAATTGTACTTTACTGTGTGTATTAGTTATCCTTTCCTCTTCTAGGAGATGACCTTCCTAGTGTTAGTGGTAAGGATTGAGGCTCTTTGATTGCTGGGCCAGTGCATGGGTGTCACAACAGTGTTTCCAGCTAATTACGGTGCAATACAGTACAGTAATCTCAGTTTTTACACAGACCAACCAAGTGAACAAATGCCAATAAATGAATAGATCATATGGTGATTTATTCTATTATTCATTTGGCTTTGCAGGACTAATGTGCATTTATTTGAAATCATTTGGAATACTAAGAGATACTATATAAAAAAAACTTTCAACTGTCCTTGAATCCCAAAATGTCCCTGATTTTCCACAGATGATCCTTTCTTCATAAAATGTTTGGTTTCTGGCAAATCATTAAATATTGTAGTCACTAAATAATGACAGATATTTGATATTCAAACTTTATATCCTTCAGGAAATGCTTGCTAATACAAAAATTGTTATTCTAGGAATTTTCTATATATTACATGCCTTTACCTTTCACTACTTATTGGTTTTTCCCTGATTTTTATGCTATGGTGTTGAGAGATTCTATCTCTTATCACAATCAGATGATGTATGCTGAGAAAAAGGGCCATAACTTTACAAAAGAGGCCTGTCATGCTTGTGGGGTTATGCTTACCAGGTCTGTTTGTGCCTCGCTTTGAGCAGGAAAATGACTGTTGCAGTCCTCCATTCATCTGGCACAAAGCCTGTTTGTAGGCAAATATTGAATAACTTGTGTTAAGGGTTTTGACAGTAAGCATCATGGTGTGTTGTCTGACCCCACAGAAGCAGTATCCTTGGCTTTGGACAGTACTTTGATGATTTATTCTTGAGAGATGTGAAGGGGTAGTGCTGATGTTGATAGTTGTTCAGGTAATATGCAGTGGAGATTAGGATGAAGTTAGAGCTAAGTTTTTCTAGTAGTAGATTGGCTGTGTCCCCTGGGTCTGAGTAGGTTATATAATTTACAATTATAATTATTCTGCACAGAGCTGGACATTATTAATGAGGCTTCTAACAAAGTTAAAAAAGGCTTTGTGGTTTTCTTTAGCCTGAGTGGCTATTTTTACCTTGCATCTAGCTTTGGTTAATTTGATTGTGTCCATTTCCTTGTTAAGTTAATTTTTGGTAAATAGACAGTTACATTCTTTTTACATGCAATGAGATTTTTTTTCTTTTATTGTAGAGTCTGTTTATATTTGGATTCTTTTATTGAGTAGCCTGATATTTAACTTTTGAATGGCCCCTAGAACTGATCAGTGTACTCCAAGTGTGTCCCAGTTATGAAGGAGTATTACCCTCTTTCTTCAGCAGTCTTTCATTTTAAGGATACATACCATCATTCTGATTCCCTATTGCCACTCCCATCCCACCCTACACCTTATGGCCCAATCATGTTGTGATCAAAACTCCAAAATTCCTTTCTTTTTTGTTGCCATACGTTATATTCACCCCAGCTGCTATTTCAAGTCGGGGATCTTTTTGCCAAGGTGCAATTGTTTGAAATGTTACACACTGAACTACAGATTCCATTTTTCCACATTTGACTAACCTTTGTAAATCTCCCTTAGACTTTTCTCCATCGATCACCAGTGCACCTAAGTTTGTATCATTACAGATTATATTGATACTACTCCCTTTTCCCTTGGATATGTCCTAAACAAACACTTTATGCACACTGTGGTAATCTGCCAGTCACCATCCTTATTTTTCTGGCAGGGTATATGTCATCACATCAGCCTAAGCTGTACGATTCAACCATGCAGTAGTCTGTTTCCATGGTCACAGTCTTACCTCTAGCCTTTGAAGTTGTACAAGCAGCCTCCTGTGCAGGACAGAGTCAAGGTATAGTGTGTATACCTTGTCAAGGGGTCCTGTACCCCTGCAATAAAACTGTATGAGATTTGATTGACATCTCACTTTGGAAATGAATATATGTTGGCTGCTCTCACACAGACTGCTGTCACATAGGAAAACAACCAGCCTTTCCATCAGGATTGTTTCCATGACTTTTCTTGATATTTTTGTGTAACCCAACCACACAAAATCGTTTTCCTCTTATTGCCCTCCAGTCCTCAGCCACTTCACCCAGTGGTCAGTGATTGGTTGAAGATCTCCATGATTAGAACCATCAACACAATGCTATATTCATGTAGATCTTGGAAGGCAAACTTAATGGACTCCGTGCTTCATCAGATATTGAACAGCCACTCTTACATGGTTTCTGTCTGCTGCCCTCAAAACTCTATCCTGTCTCTGTCTCAGCATGGCAACCTCAAATTGCAAATTCATTTAAAATCTCTGTTATCAAATCAGGTCTCTCTGTCTCTGTATATGTGTATTTGTGTGTGTATATGTATATATATATATGGTATATATACATATATATTTATAAATATATATATATATATATATATATATATATATTTATATATATATATATATATATATATATATATATATATATACATATATATACATATACACACACACACACATACACGCACACACAAATGTATGCATAAGTCCATTCTTCCTCACTACTATACTTAAAAAGCCCTTCTTTCTTTCCATTCTTTACATATTCTGTCTGTATGTCGAAATACATATTTTCTGCCTCTGCTACTGTTCTTATTCTTCTTTCCTTTAATTTTTTTTATATCCTCACTGCATAGTCATTATTAAAAGATGTCTGGCCTGAGTGTAAGCTGTCAAAGTCAGGAGGTGCAATGGTCAGCTCTCGATAGTGCATTACCTCCATTTGTTTATAAATGTCAATACCTCATATCTGGTCACATCTAAGGCACTCAGAGCGTGGTAGTTTATCTCTAACAAGCTGCTTGTTATAGTTTCAGAGTAGTGTGTTTTTGTGGGGGTTATCTTTACTATTCAGGCTATAACATAAAGACCTTTTTATGTTCTTAAATCGGATGGTAGAGCAAAAGAACACCCCTTAACTAGTTTGCTCAAGCATTCTGGATGAAGCTGAAAATAGCAGTTGGGCAAAGGCTCAAAATCAGAGACATAGTTTCAAATATTACTGTAATTCAATTAAGTTGTTAGAACAAAAGGGTTTGCTTAAAATGCATTTTCTAAACCATAAGCAGTTTGAAACTCTAATGTTTGGTGTTTTTGGCTGTAGTTATCAGTGATTTACTAGAAAACCAAAACTTTTATGTGGGACAGGACACAATTATGAGGCAAAATCAGGGACATTCTGAAAAATATAGACAGTTGAGAGGTATGTGAAAGAGTGCTGTATCGGCATTAGTTTATGAATACTGATACCAGACTTGAGGTCCTCTCTGAAGTGCTGAAGCACTCAAACCCCAGGATTTAAGAATATCTGTGTAGGCACAGTGTATAGCTTACACAAAATGTATCCGTGTACATGGCCATGGTTCCCCCTTGGCAGTGCGATATGCATATTAATGATGGTGTGCTGCCAAGGGAGAGTCAAGGAACATGGATATTGAATTAGTGTAAGGAGAGATGTAGTGGCTACCTTTGGCTGCAGATGAGTGTGAGGCTCCCTGTAATGCTCCCTGCCACTGTTGTAATGTTGTGAAGTGTGTCAACTGTATAATAATTTATTTTTATGTGTTATTTTTTTTTAATTATTAATTTTTTTACTGCATGTTTGCACACCATGGTGCGGAGCACATCAATGTCAAGCTGTGCTCCCATATAGGCAGCTGACAACAGACAGACATCTAAAAATATAAACCGGATGTAATTAATTATCATACTTAAATTGATTTTTATTTTTTATTATTTTTTTTTTTATTTACATTTGTGCAGCACAGTGCAGAATGCAGCAGAGCTGAGCAGAGCTGAAACATTCATGGCCGATACCTGCCAGATATCTAAATATAGAAACCGGATGTAATTAATTATTTAATTGTAATTGTGTTTATGCATGTTTGCATGGCACGGTGTGTAGCTCAGTAATGCTAACAGGTAGCCTAGTAGCATATGTAAAGTTATACTGGTTTTTATAACATCCAACTAGCTACATGGGTAGAGTTATGGTCTTATGTGTAGTAAGTCCTGGGATTGAGTCCATAACAGGCAAACTATGTCTGTAAATGAATATACTATTTTTCTTTAATTTCATTAAAGTATTGTGAATGTTGGCACTGCTGCACTCTGCTAAGACCTGCTCATTCATGTTAAGCAGTGCATAAATATTTTAATGGCTAGCAATGTTTGTGCGGTGCTAAGCCTTGCTAAAACCATAGTTCTGTGAGTTTTCACATTGCTTGGCTTTGCTTTGCTGGTTTGTGCACTACTAAATGATGCAGAGATTTTTTGAATGTTGCTGAATGATGTGTAATGGTGGGAAAACAGCCTATATTAAGCACAGTAGTCGGAAATTCTGCAACAGTCATTGGAGTTCAAGCAACTGTTGGTATGGCTGGTAGTGTTGGCGAAGGTGTGCACTTTCAGGTGTAGAGTTGGGGCATTCAGGAGTCCAGGGTCATGGTCGGGCTCCTTGTTAGAAACCATGAACTCCGGCTGATGCAGGTCAGATTTCAGGGCTCAGAGTGTAACATGAAGGCTTGGGACCATTTGGCCAGGGAACTCACCAGTGTTACTGGTATCCCACACAGTTGAGCAATGTTGTCACCATTCTGATGACCTGAAAAGGAGGAAGAGGGGACCCCTGGACACCTGGGTCCAGGAAGCTCAAGCTGGGAATGCTCCAGAAGTATGCATGTATGTCTTCCTCTGTCTAACCAAAATGCAAGCTGAATGTCTGCAAATGTGTGCTTCTCTCCCAAGTGCTGCAGCTGAGAGGGCTTGCAATTTTGAGTTCCATGCCAGGAGTCTGGCCAGGTTGCACTGTGAGCATGGTAAGTATGGATTTAGAATGACAACTGTAGTGCAATAAGCAAGAAAGAGTAAAGCATTTACTGCAATAAAGCTGTAGTGCAATAAATGGGCATGTAGAACTGTAGTGCAATAAATGAACAATAAGAACTGTATTTCAATAAAGCATTAGCAATAACAATAACAGTAAGCAAAATGTTCAGTAGGATTGTGTTGTTATAACCATTGCAGTAGAGCTGTATGCATTAATTGTCTATGGTAAGGTTGCTGCAGTAAAGTGTAACACTGTAATAGCTGTAGCCAGCAAATCTAATGTCCTGCAAACTGTATTGCTTAACTCATAGTACTGTCCAAGGCTGTCTCCAGGCCAATATCAGTCACATAATACTCTCTCTTCTGCAGACATCAGGTAATAAATGTATATGGGTGAGGTAGCCAAGTCCATGGACAGATATTGTGTGTGAACTTCACAGATATTTCAAACCAGTAGCAATAATATGTGTTCACTAGCACTGTTGATTCTAAGCTGCAGCTTTTTTTAATATATGCAGTATGGTTGTATTCCATGCATGTGTGTTCTACTGTCATTGCAGTCTAGTATAACAATGTAATAGTATTAGAATTCCAGAGGAGTGTCCTGTAACTTGTATTGCTCAATTCATAGTATAGTTCAAGGTGATCTCCAGGCAAGTATCAGTCACTCAGTAGTCAGCAGTGACTCAGTAGCTCAGTTTGTTAAATGCTTTGTACGTAGTACTTTTTGCCACACACAGTCCTGGGCTCAAATTCAGTGGTATGTAACACTAAATACTCAGTATCTGTCATGTAATGCTCACATTTTCTCTCTCACCCAGAACATAACAAATATATGGGTGAGGTAGCCCATATTATGAGCAGATATTGTGTTTAGATTTCACAGAATGTTAACATCAATACCAAAAATGTGTTAATCAGCATTGTTGAGTCAGAAATAAAGCTGTGTAATCCCAATATGGCTGTATCCCTTGCATGTCTATACTAAGTTGCTGCAATCAATTATTACATTATTTGCAGATGTCCCCTGCAGTGTTAGCTATTGGATTCTACTCCCATACCTGCCAACTAAGGCATGACAGCTGTCTAGTTTACTTACTGTACACAAACATGCCTCTCAAGTGTCACAATTTCTTGTAGTGTAATTAAAACTATCTCTGTCTGTCACATGATTAGCAGATAAATCATTATCTGGAATAGAATGTATTCACAAAAGAATTTACAGAACACCTGGGTAGTTATGTAAGTCCACACTATGTGAAACTGTTCTGTGTAGTGGTGTACCTGCATTTGTTACTGCTTGGCCCATACTGACCCATGCTAACAGCTTGAGAGGTATGTATATGCTTCATCATTTATAGCAGAATTGTAGTCACTGTACTTAAACCTGACAGTACACACCTGTAGAGTATATATTTCAGTGTTTTCAGGGATATAATCTGCATTGCCAGTAATGGAATGTTTATCTCTCTCTCCCCACCCCTTATCTTCATTTATTTATTACTGTTATTTATAATTATGATTTAATATTAACATATTTTGTTAAACTAACTATAATTTGGAAAATGTGTTTCATTATTGATATGTTTTATTATGATTTAATAATAACATATTTTGTTTAACTGTATATTGGAAAATGTGGTTGATTATTGTTATGTTTTATTATAATGCAATATTAACATATTTGTTAAAGTAACTGTTTTGTTGGCCCTATGATTTACTTTGTACTGGCATGCTGTTACCATGCTGACTGTTATGTTACTTAATGTTGTGTTGCACATAAACTTGAATATGTATTTGTATGAATAAATATGATGTTCGATTTTGTTAATACTAACATTGGTTTGGTTATTACTTACTGTAACTTATTGCTGTACCTCATTCACAACAGCATGTCAAAGTAGACCTGTTCCAGCTGATCCTCTTACCTTGCCTCAACCAGCCATGGCACTGGGTCCCAGCACATGTGGAACCCAGACCAGTGGTGCTCCCTCTGCTACCTCTGTACTACCTGCAGCATCTGGCAGTACTGTCCTAGGGGACAAAGTCTGGCCCCCCTCTGGGAGAAGTGGCAAAGGGGGTGTTGTCACCCATGTAGAGTTGCTGGCCTTGGTGTGCAGGATAGTCCACCATGGCTATGGCCACCACATGCATCATATAGAGGGCATGCTGGCCACCCTGGTGAGACAGCCTTGCCTTGGTTCCCAGCCTCCAGCACAGCAACCCTTGAGATAGTGAAGAAACAGTGTTAACATTCCCATGGGTGGGATATGAGTCACACTGCTGCCATCTGGAGGCACATGGGACTTGGATTCCACAACACCCTCTCTATGTAAGTTGTTCACCCCCCTCATGTGTCACACACCACCCCTATCTGCTGTCTTGTCTGTCTTGTCTGTTTGCAAATGCATCCTCTCCTACCCAACTTACCTCCCCTACATGTACCTAAGCCCCTTCCCCAACATTCCACTCTCACCTTAAAAAAAGGCACCTATCCCCTCCAAAAAATATCATCCCATATATAGCTCTCCATTTTGAAGTTGTGTCCACTGGACACACATAATTCAGTCCAATTGGCATGACAATGCAGTTATGTTCTCCTCACCCCTCTGTCTAGGGTTTGAGAATCCAAATTCATTTACCAGCTCTATCAAAGTCCACAGTTGTTGCTGTACAAGAAATGGATAGCTATGGTTCTATCCTACACCCTTCCTGGACAACCATCCCTGGCTATCACTATGTTTTTGCCTCTACTCACCCCCATTTCACCACTTTCTTAGTCCCCCTATTTTCTTTCTGTGTATTCTTTTGGCATGAAGTTGTGTGATGTAGCACATTGCTCAGCTTCGCTAAACCCAGATAAATACAACTATAATGACTATATGTGTTTCTAACATCGTAAGTCACATGTACAAAATAAACACATCTGATGTGTTTCAAACCTGACCCCATTACACCTGCAGCACACTGCATTTACCCAGCACACCAAGCAACTCTTACTTAAAACAGGTGGTTTAAACAAAACATAGTAATTGCCAATTACAGTCATTAGACATGTTTCAGCGGAGCTGCGCACCAAGCCACACTGCACAAACTGAAATAAAAAGTAATGGAATAAATGTGAGTGTACCTTGGACTCTGATGCAATAGTACACCACTAGACAGCCAAATACATGATAATGGATGTAAGTGAGGCCTGTGATAGCAGGTAAATGTGCCCTTTTATCAGCAACATGTAGAAAGTCACCTGCTAAGGCATTCATGGCAAAATACATATTCAACTGGGACTCTGATGCAGAAAAACAGCCATATAAAGCCATGCATATACTGACAGATGTAATAAATGTATGTCACAGCCTGTATGTGTACACATATATCTTGCAAATACACCCACTGTAGCAGTAGCTCAGTTTGTTAATTGCCTCGCATACAGTATATTTTACCACACACATAATCCCAGGTTCAAATCCAGTGTTTTGTTGCATTTCAATTACATTATTGTGAAGACAGCAATTAATGAATTACTCATGCACTCATTATCCACACAAAGCATTGCAAAGTAAGTAACTGCTTTTCACTGCTGGAAGTCACAGGCCTGCAGGTATGTACACACATCATATATCCATATAGCATTACTACATGTCATCTAGTACTCTCTTATTGACACTGTTGCCTGACATACATACCTTAAACACATGCCATAATTGGAGAGTAAAGGGTATCCTCACCCTGGCTCTGTCTCTATAAAAAGGCTGACACAGTTGACACAGATATACCTACAGCTTGTTGTCCTCCAAAGTATTCATGCTTACTGCCTGTGTATGTTACCTGCAGCAGCAACTGCAGCCTGTGGTACACACAGCTCTTTGTAAAGGTTTCAGCTACAGGCCTACCCTCTGTAATGATGTCTCATCACCCCAATAATGTTCATCTCAACAGCTAAGAAAGGAGCCCTGTTCTACATGAAGGCCTTATATATTGCACAGTGGTTGCATATCATTGGCTAATGATAATACAACTCAGCTATTTTGGCTGCAATTAACATATTAGTGTCACAGATTGGTTTAGAGGCAATTACCTGCTAATGAGAAGCATGTTAAAATGCAAGCAGCTGGCAAACATTCTGTATGGGACTTTCCTCACACAGAGCACACCTTTGCGAAACAGTACTAGTAGCACATTTGAACAAATGAGTACTGTACTCCACCAGGTATGTAACTGTTTTTGTGTATAACAGGATCCATATGGAAAGATAGAAGTATGGGGAATAGGGAGTACAGCAGTAAGTCTGTCTTAGACCTATCATTGATGCCCTACTGTCTTACACATACGGGGGGCATACAATATATCAGAGTGGTACAATGCAGTCTTTTGTCATTGTGGCACACTGGTGTTGTTGGACTGTCCCAATATAGTGGGCATAATAGCACACTGCCATTTGTCTGGCAGTGGTCTTGACATATTATTGAGTAGCAGGCTTTAGGGGACACACCACAGTGGACTGGAGTGTTGTATGTATGATCATACAGCAGAATCTCTCATGGCACACAGGGAACAACCTCAGTAATTATATTATTTCAGTTGTATCCAACCATGTAGTATGTTGTCACTCTGTGGGGTATGACATGTGTGAGCAAGCAGTGGATAGTGCCGGCCATTTTGTTCTTACTGTATCTGTACATAGTGGGCATCCATGTATTTAATCCTGTAATGTGTTTCCCTTTTGGTGTGTTTTAGGACCAATGTATCTCAGAAAGCATGCTCCCTTCTCAGATGTGAAGAATAAACTAATACTTCAAGGACAACAGCAGCATCATCACATCCTCTTATCCAGGAGGAGGCATAACAGGGAACAGAGGGCTGGATTGTGGGGAGACCTTGTCCGGGATGTGAATGAGACTGGCCACCAGGACATGACATATGAGCAGGTTCAGCACTGTGCTACAGACATGGTGAATGCTGCATGATGAAGGACAGCTGATGTAGCCAGGAATCGTGCTGTCACTGGTGGAGGTCCTGCAATGGAACAGCTACTCATGGCCACTGAGGAATTCTTCGTGAACCTAGAGATGCACTACAGCTCCCAGGCATCCATCACATCATACATCATGAAGGTGGGTGCCACAGTGTCCACAGCAGAGGAGTGTGGAGGTAAGCTTACTGTGATCACCATTGTAACACACCAGCAGTCATTCTGTCAGGCTATACATACCTTTACGTGGGTGTCAGGTCTATGTGCTGTGGGGGTTGTTTAGCTCAGTTACACACACATACTCAGAGTGTCAGCAACATATCAAGTAACACAGTAGCTACTGTACATGTGAGACGTATGCAGGTATTACCTTGTTATGATGCAACATGTGGTGGTACTAAAATTACCTCACCCTCACCTATTACAGGTCTGTAAGGCTGTGGTCCTGCTTCTGGTAAGCTTGTAATGGAACATACATATGCTATTAAGGGTAAGGGCCAGGATAATTCCCTTTGTACAAACAATGTTGTGTGTAACCAGAGTAGAATGCTTGTATGTTCCAGTCTGGAACAGTTACCTAAGTGTCCTAGAGTGGGTAATCACAGGAGTGTAGTTGATGATCAGAAATACTTTTGCAGTTATCGTTCAGAGCGAATAAGCCTCCTGGTTAACATGAGGCAATTAATACAGCATGCCTTGTACATACCAAAAGGTCAATGGTGCATACCTTAGGCATTGAAACTTGTATTTGTATATATTTGTTAAGATAGGTGCACTGTGTTTTATGTGTTGTTTTATCAGATATAGTGTCATATTGCATACCTAAAAGGTTGTTAAATAAAATTAAGAATTCAATACACAGGAGGTTCAGATTCAAATGTTTACTAGTGTACACCAGGAGGCAAAAAACGTACAAGTACAGAATTTTGTCTGACATTTAACAGGAAGCACACAATTTTATATAGGTTTAACATTTAGCTATGCCCACCTTTCTGACGTGATATGTCACAGGGCATCTACATCACTTTAGCTTACGATTCTACATTCATTAAGTCTGCTGATGCTGTACAAATAAAAAAACTTTTCCTTTAGACACAATACGGCCTTGCTATCCAGCTGGTCAGTCATAATGTCTATCTGTAAAGTTACTTATTCAAGGTTTCATATCAGTTCGAATACAATAGCAGCTTCAGTCTTTTAATGCATGTCTTTGTTCTGTTACACTTTCTCACACAGCTGCGTGCTATCTCAGTAACGCATATACAAGGCCATCTCATTCCGACAGGAAAGAGCAGAAGATTTCATTATTTCACACATTTAATTTCCTGACCCAGTAGATAATCACTTGTGAAAAGCATAAACATTAAAACTTGCTAAGCTAGCATTCTGTCAGGGTCAGGGATCAGCTTTTGCTTCAAGCCACACTGCAGTTTCAAAACTACTTCACATTTAGACATGAATTAATTTTACTACTATATGATTAATAGAATGAAATGCATTATATACTACTTTGCTTTTAAACTGGCATTTCTCATGTATTCAAATGCACATTTTTCTAACATTTTCCCCCCTATTAATACTTTTTATTCTATTTTGAAGTATGCAGAGTGTCATTTCATCTCCTAGCCATTTCCGCTGAGGATTTTCAGCTAGGTGAGTCATTGAATCTATACTTCAGAAAAAGCGTCATCTGAAATCAATCTTTCAATTTCAATATCTTGGTAAAAAGTTTCAGTAACAGATACATCAACAAAATCTTTGATTAATCTTTTCATGCAGGGAATTCCACAGCAAACACATGCTCCTATTAGGAGTATTCCCACACAAATGGCAATTAGAATATTCAGTAGGATGGAACCCCAACCCCCAAATAGATTCTGGAAAAAGTCCGTCAGTGGGTTTGCGCCTGGTTCAGTCATGGCTGATACTTGCTAAATTACCTCTAGGTGGTTATTTATCTCGTGACGATTGTCAGGAATAAAAGCACAGCATTCTTCTTTGATAAGCGCGCATGTACCACCTCTCGCCGCTAGGGTGAAGTCAAGAGCCATCCGATTTTGTAGCACAACAGTTCTCATTGCACTCAGTTCATCAGTCACCAATTCTAAGGTGGAAAAAGTTGCATTACTCATTACTTCGAGAAGTTTCGACAACTTCCTCAGCTCCCAGATCGATTTGGCTGCTCCATAAGCTGGGAGTATTCCTGCCCAGGATATAACACTGTCACTCAAGTCCATATGAGTCAATTCACTTTTGTCTTTTACTGAATTATGGTCTTTCCAACCAGCTTCGATCTTCCCAACTGGATTCACAGGTTTCTTAACTGGACCTTCGGATTTTTGCGCTGTTTCCCTTACGTTTCGTATCTTACCCAAAGGTAATTCTGCAGTATGTCTTATTGCCGGAACCAAGTAACCCAAAAAACAACTGCCGGACCAATTCTCAGGTAACCATTTATATGCCTTTTTCCCACAAACAAAATAACAGTTTTCTACTTTAGTACTAATACGCATCAGCCCTGCATGAAACATTTTCTGATCTATAACTGACAATTGTTTAAACAAAACTGGATTTTTTTGAATGTCACTTATAGTTGTTTTCAATGAGTTTAAATACGAGTCATAATTAGTATTGCAAAAAGTATTGCCATTACTATTCTTAATATAACATCGGTAAGATATGGTTATATTGCAATTGCTCCAGCCCACCTGGAGAGTGTCATTTTTATAGAAACATACAACTCCTTTTTGTGTGACAGGTAAAAATAAAGCTATTTTGTCCTGTGATCTCACAGTTCCTGCGTCGAAAAGTAAATTCTCCCAAGTCTCATTTATCCCCAAAGGGACAGCGGACATTACCAGTCCTCCATATACTGTTGGTATAGCTGTACAAACCCAGCAATTTGAAATGTTCATAGTCTCTGCATACACACGTTTCATGGCCAGGTATGTGTTAAAATTTGGATGTCAGTCTATAGACGTTTCATCACACCTTCCCACTTTCACTTGTGTGGTTGTGTGTAGGATAAACCACAGCAAAAGGAAAATTGTCACAATTACAGTTAATAAATGTACACACAACAAAATGATTATGCAACATCTCTGGGGTTGATCTAAACTTCTGTTTGCTTTGTTTTTGGCCATCTCGGTCTGGTTGTGTATCAGTCTCAAAGTTTTTATCTAGTTGAAAGTTCTTTACCGGTTTACAATGCGTTAAATGAACCCAGGACGTCCTCTCGGCCACTCTAACTGCAGTAGGCATTGCCAACAGAACCTGGTACGGTCCCTCCCACTTTGGACTCACCCAATTCTTCCTTTTCGTCACTTTCAGCCAGACGTATGCCCCAGGAGCCAAGACTGCTTCCACCGGTCTGGTCTGTTCCTTATCTGAAAAAGAGTTAAACTGCAAAACAGATTTATTTGTTAACAGTTTCTTCATATAACTAGCTAATGAACTGTCAGTCTCCTGCTCTGCAGGCATGAAAGCTTTCCACTGAGGCACATAATATGCTCTCCCAAAAATCATTTCAAAGGGAGTCAAACCCTTTACATTTGGAACTGTTCTCATACTCAGCAGTGCTAAAGGCAGACAGTATATCCAATTCTTTTGGGTCTCTTCTACTAGCTTCCTTAGCTTATTCTTTAGGGTACCATTGTACCTTTCCACCAGTCCTGCTGATTGTGGGTGGTAAGCACAATGGTTCTTCAAGGAGATACCAAAAAATCTCCCAAGCTGGTGAATCGTCTGATTCACAAAATGTGCGCCATTGTCACTATAAATCCTCTCCGGAATGCCAAATCTAGGGATTACTTCTTTTATCAGGGCTTTCGCCACTGTTGCTGCATCCGGGTTTTTGGTAGGAAAAGCTTCTACCCATTTAGAAAACATGTCTACAATAACTAAACAAAACTTCTTCCCTTCACATTTATTCAATTCTATGAAATCCATACAAATAGTATGGAACGGGTATGGTGGTATAGGAAAACTTCTTTGCTTGGTTTTAAATGCTCCTTGTGCATGATGCTTGTTACAAGTATGACAAGCTGCACAAAATTTTTTGTGTAATTTGTGTATCCGTATGTATAGAATATTTGATTTACTAACTGTACCATCCCCCCTGTTGAGACATGGCACTGCCCATGGCTCAACAAAGCTGCATATCTAAATAAATTAGACGGCAATATCGTTTTTCTTTCTTTGGAAATGTACAGTCCATTCTCAAGAATTGCACCTCGTTTTACCCATTTTTGTTTTTCTGCTTTTGTAGTAAGCGTCTGCATTGTTTTTAACATGTCTAAATCTAAAATCTCAGAGGGTTGTAATTCCTCATTTAAAAATAAAGTTTCTGAGTCTGAGGCTGCTTGCTTTGCAGCTGCATCAGCTTGTGCATTGCCTTTCGAAATCTTATCCTGCTGTTTTGTATGAGCTACACATTTACAAATAGCTACTTTGGTAGGTAACTGAATAGATTCTAATAACTCCAAAATAAATTGCGCATGATTAAAAGGTTTTCCACTGGATGTTATCATTCCTCTATTTTTCCATTGT
Source organism: Protopterus annectens (assembly GCF_019279795.1). Taxonomy (NCBI): domain Eukaryota; kingdom Metazoa; phylum Chordata; order Ceratodontiformes; family Protopteridae; genus Protopterus; species Protopterus annectens. The sequence continues at coordinate 1,542,499,824 of NC_056741.1, forward strand.
TGTGCAAATACATGTACTGTAGAAAAAGCATACTGACTATCAGTATATATGTTCACACTTTTGTTTTTTGCTAAAGTACACGCCCTTGTCAAAGCTATCAATTCCGCTGCTTGTGCAGATAAGTTGTGTGGTAAGGATTGAGCTTCTAAAATTTCAGTGTCTGTAACTACTGCATACCCTACCAGATTCTTCCCTGTAGGACCCCTTCTGCATGAGCCGTCCAAGTAATATGTCACCTCGGCATTATCCAAAGGCATATCTGCGAGATCTTGTCTAGGTAAGGCTAGCTGTTCAATTTCCTGCAGGCAGCTGTGTGGTGTGCCCTCCACAGGAGTTGGAAGTAATGTTGATGGATTCAATGTCGTACATCGTTCAATTGTCATATGAGGTTGGCTCAGCAGTATAGTCATACATGAAAGATGTCTAGCAGGAGAAAGGTATGCCACTTTTTCTTGCAGTAAAATTATTGCAACTGCATGAGGCACTCTCAATGTGAGAGGGTGGAATAACACCACTGAGGCCGAAGCCTGTACTGCCATTGTGGCTGCAACTACTGCTTGTACACAGTGAGGCAAAGATCGTGCCACTGGGTCTAACTGTGATGAATAGTAGGTTATGGGGCGTTGCTTGTCCCCATGTTGTTGCGTCAATACTGACGTCATATATCCTTGCTTATAATCTATGGTCTTAAAGAACCATTTGTGATAATTTGGAAGTCCTAAAACTAATGAAGAAGCTATCAACTGCTTCAACCTGCAGAAAGCCGTTTCTGCTTTAGTTGTCCATTGTAAAATATCTTGTGCTGCCATTGGTGTCTTATATATCAAATCAGTCAGTGGAGCAGATTCCAAAGCATAATTTGGTATCCATCTCCGACAAAAATTAGTTGTACCTAAGAAAGACATAATTTCTTTCTTGGTTGTTGGTTTGGGTGCTTGCAAAATCGTTGTTTTTCTTTCCTCATCTAGTATTCTACCTTCATTGGATATTACATATCCTAGGTATCTAACTTGTTTTCTCCAAAGTTGTAACTTACTTTTGTTTACTTTGTGTCCTTGTGTTGCTAAAAATTTCAATAATGCTACTGTATCCTTCCTGCACTGTTGCTGGGTGGGGGCTGCTAGCAAGATGTCATCTACATAAAGTAGAATGTAACTACCTCCCAGTGGGGTAAATCCTGCCAGGTTGATAGCCATTTCTTGTGCAAAAATTGTTGGGCTCTCACAATATCCCTGTGGTAGTCGAGTATATGTATACCTTTTACCCTGAAATGTAAATGCAAACCAATCTTGACTATCAGGATGTATAAGTATTGAAAAGAAAGCATTGCTAATATCTACCACAGAGAAATACTTCTGTTGCGGTTCTAAATCATTTAACAGAGTATGTGGGTCTGGCACCGTGGGTGCTCTAGGTATTACTGCATTATTTACAGCTTGTAAATCTTGTACCATCCGCCATTCCCCGTTTGCTTTTTTAACAGGAAATAGGGGTGTATTACATGGTGAATCAGGAGATTCTACCAGTACTCCTTCTTTGAGTAATGCTGCTATTATAGGCTTAATTCCTATTTCTGCATCCTTTCTCAAAGGGTATTGTCTTTTCGGTGGTCTGAAAGCTGACTTTGGGGTTCTTGTAACTGGTCCTGCTGTTTGATTAAGTCCTACATCTGACTTGCCTGTTGACCAGAGAGTTGTTGGAATTTCACATAAGGTCTTTTCTTCTTCTTCTAATAAAAATGCTAATCAGCTGTCCTCGCTAAATTGCAAGTGTACAGCTGTATGTGTCTGTGTCAACCAATTCAGTTTTTGTTTTTGTATCCCTTGTTCTGATAGTTCTAAATCAGTCTGTTTCTCCCATCTTGTTACTTTTTCTCCTAAATCTGCCCATTTGACACTTTTGTTCTTTGTCAAGCTGACATGTGGTAACCGATTTGATCTATACAATGCAAGGAATTCTTGAGGTAACGAACAGCTAACTACACTGTTCCCTTCAGTATCCCAGTACAAAGTACGCAAAACCAATCTAGTTGCACGATTTTTAAACAATTCCTGCTCATATTCTCTATCAGGTCCTGGTGTAGTACAGTAGTATAGAGTACAGTGTAACAAATGCTGTCGATCAGTGTCAAGGGAGGGGGCTTTACTGATGGCTACGTTCATCAGTTCCTCGGTTACTGCCCCTGGACCAGTCGTGACTAGGTCCTGGCTGTACCAGTAAAAAGTTTCACCCTCCGTTCGCACTAAAAAGGTATCCATTTATCTCTGTGCCTCCATACCTTGTACGGTTGGAACTACTGCTATGCCAAATATCTGCATAAGGTCCCTGCCCAATAGGTTTACTGGACACTTTGCAAAAACAACTATTTTACTTCTCTGGGTCATACCTGAAACAGGGTCAGTTATTGTTATATCATGGGAAAGTGGTTCCCTGTATAGCTGTCCATTTGCGGCTTTTACTAGTATATAATCAGGTGATTTGGAATGTTCTGGTAACTTGGAGGGGTGTATCAAAGTCCGTGACGCTCCTGAGTCACACAGGAATTTGACTTCCCTTCCCTCCACCACAAGTGTAACTTCCAGTTTCGTATCTGCTAAGAAGAGCTCTAAGCTCAATAATGCTAAGTCCAAAATTTCACTTTCTTCATCCTCCATATCTATTTGCACTTCCTCTACTCCTTCTATCACATTTACATGTGTTTTCTGTTTATTAACTTTTCCTGATGATTTCTGACTTTCACTTGACGTATCCTCACTATCATATAGTCAGTCCTCATCTCCCTTATCTTCTGTAATTACCTTTTTGTTTTGCCTACAATCCCTTGCTAGATGCCCTTTTTTCCCGCATTTGAAGCATTCACCTCTCTTTTTCCTCTCTTCAAAATCTTCTGATATTTATCAGACTGTTTGTTTCCCTGGGCATTCTTTTTGCCCTTTTTACCTGACTGTAATACAAATACTTCAGCTCCGTCTTCAGCAGTGAAAACGTGTGCCTTCTTTTTCTTTTTACTATTAAAATGTCTCTCAGCATGTCTAGCGTATTCGAGTAAGGCTTGTAGCCTCCCTGTTCGATGATCTATCATATGCTTCGTAATGAAGCAACTAATAGGTGCAATGCAACTTTTCAAAAATGCATTTTTTTATTGTTGTTCATACGGGGAATCATTCGTTTGGTTCTCATGAACCGACATACCGCTATGATTATTAAAACATTCTAATAATCTAGCATAATATCCATCTATCATCTCGTTTTCCTGTTGTATGCATTGATTAATGCAAATCCAGTCTGCTCTAGGTTTCCATTTCTCAGAGATTCGGTCTGTCAGACCTTTCACTCTGTTGTCTAACTCTGCGTCACTATGTGGGAGTGGTCTAAGTTCTGCATTACGAGGATTCCAGGTGCCACAAATCATGTGCCAATCTGGACCTATAACTTGTCTTAATACTTTTTCTACTTCTTCCCCATTCAAGTGGTAACTTAACCTCATGCCTTGTAAATCTTCTAAAAATTTCGTAAAATTAACTTTCGGATGGGGGATTCCCTCAGTAGCCTTCCGGATGTCTTCCGGTGTCCATGGTCTATATACTAAGAGTGTTGGGTCTTGCCCTTCCTGTCCTGCCTGAGGATTTGGAACTTCTATAAGTGGGCATATTTCTTCCTCACTCTCATCCTGTAGATTTCTCTCTATTTGGTATGATTCTGTGTCCCTATGTGTTTTACGTGTTCGGGACCTAGTCTCAATAGGATCTCTAACAAATGGTTGTGGTCTTACTGAAACTTCAGGATAACGCGGAGGTGGACCAGCCTGTCCACTCGCTTCATATCCTGAAAAGGGTAAGGGAGGGGTAAGGGAGGAGGAGGAGGAGCTGTCGCTATTACCAAGTTATTATCCTCTTTGTCTAAAAATAATGTTTTTGAATTTTTAAGCTTCTGTTCTCTACAATTTGCTTCCTCAATCCACCTGTGTGCTTGAGGAATGCCTAGTTGGCGTTGCTTTTTTGCCTGACCTCCTGCATCAGATTTAAGCTGTTTAAGGAGTTTAACTAGTGAAGGTGTATCTAGTTTAACATCAAATTCATATTTATTAACCCATTTCGTATAATACCTAACGTTATCAGAACGTTGTAATTGCATGTATTTTGCATCTTCGGTTAGGGGCGGATCTCGCGAGGTTTTAGTGCACTGATTACCCATGTCAAAGAAAATGTTACGTAACCCTTTTTTATCACGTGATATCAATTTCTTAGTTCCTGTTTACAGTTTATCTAGAATAACTGTCTAACTTATTCTGTTACCCTGATCTATGACCAAATATACAGTAGTTCCTTTTGTCCCTGATCTGCAAAACAAATCTTGACAACAATATACTGTAACCTAGTCCTTGATCTAAAACAGAAAAAAGGCAAATTCTTCCTACCTGAGCCTCCGGTATTGAAAATCGTTCAAATTCCGCTCTTCGGCCACAGATCAGAAAGTGGCCAGCCTCTTTACACGACAATTCAGTCGGAGGTCTTTTCACTCAAGAAGAACCATTTCGGTAACTTCTCCTGCGCAGTATTCGACCACCGATACGCTCTGATCTGCAGCTTACCAAGGGAATTCCGTCTCGAAAGGACCAAACTGTTAAATAAAATTAAGAATTCAATACACAGGAGGTTCAGATTCAAAAGTTTACTAGTGTACACCAGGAGGCAAAAAATGTACAAGTACAGAATTTTGTCTGACATGAAACAGGAAGCACACAATTTTATATAGGTTTAACATTTAGCTATGCCCACCTTTCTGACGTGATATGTCACAGGGCATCTACATCACTTTAGCTTACAATTCTACATTCATTAAGTCTGCTGATGCTGTACAAATTAAAAAAAAACTTTTCCTTTAGATACAATACGGCCTTGCTATCCAGCTGGTCAGTCATAATGTCTTTCTGTAAAGTTACTTATTCAAGGTTTCATATCAGTTCGAATACAATAGCAGCTTCAGTCTTTTAATGCATGTCTTTGTTCTGTTACACTTTCTCACACAGCTGCGTGCTATCTCAGTAACACATATACAAGGCCATCTCATTCCGACAGGAAAGAGCAGAAGATTTCATTATTTCACACATTTAATTTCCTGACCCAGCAGATAATCACTTGTGAAAAGCATAAACATTAAAACTTGCTAAGCTAGCATTCTGTCAGGGTCAGGGATCAGCTTTTGCTTCAAGCCACACTGCAGTTTCAAAACTACTTCACATTTAAACATGAATTAATTTTACTACTATATGATTAATAGAATGAAATGCATTATATACTACTTTGCTTTTAAACTGGCATTTCTCATGTATTCAAATGCACATTTTTCTAACATTTTCCCCCCTATTAATACTTTTTATTCTATTTTGAAGTATGCATAGTGTCATTTCATCTCCTAGCCTTTTCCACTCAGGATTTTCAGCTAGGTGAGTCATTGAATCTATACTTCAGAAAAAGCGTCATCTGAAATCAATCTTTCAATTTCAATATCTTGGTAAAAAGTTTCAGTAACAGATACATCAACAAAATATTTGATTAATCTTTTCATGCAGGGAATTCCACAGCAAACACATGCTCCTATTAGGAGTATTCCCACACAAATGGTAATTAGAATATTCAGTAGGATGGAACCCCACCCCCCAAATAGATTCTGGAAAAAGTCCGTCAGTGGGTTTGGGCCTGGTTCAGTCATGGCTGATACTTGCTGAATTACCTCTAGGTGGTTATTTATCTCGTGACGATTGTCAGGAATAAAAGCACAGCATTCTTCTTTGATAAGCGCGCACGTACCACCTCTTGCCACTAGGGTGAAGTCAAGAGCCATCCGATTTTGTAGCACAACAGTTCTCATTGCATTCAGTTCATCAGTCACCAATTCTAGGGTGGAAAAAGTTGCATTACTCATTACTTCGAGAAGTTTCGACAACTTCCTCAGCTCCCAGATCGATTTGACTGCTCCATAAGCTGGGAGTATTCCTGCCCAGGATATAACACTGTCACTCAAGTCCATATGAGTCAATTCACTTTTGTCTTTTACTGAATTATGGTCTTTCCAACCAGCTTTGATCTTCCCAACTGGATTCACAGGTTTCTTAACTGGACCTTCGGATTTTCGAGCTGTTTCCCTTACGTTTCGTATCTTACCCAAAGGTAATTCTGCAGTATGTCTTATTGCTGGAACCAAGTAACCCAAAAAACAACTGCCGGACCAATTCTCAGGTAACCATTTATATGCCTTTTTCCCACAAATAAAATAACAGTTTTCTACTTTAGTACTAATACGCATCAGCCCTGCATGAAACATTTTCTGATCTATAACTGACAATTGTTTAAACAAAACTGGATTTTTTTGAATGTCACTCATAGTTGTTTTCAATGAGTTTAAATACGAGTCATAATTAGTATTGCAAAAAGTATTGCCATTACTATTCTTAATATAACATCGGTAAGATATGGTTATATTGTAATTGCTCCAGCCCACCTGGAGAGTGTCATTTTTATAGAAACATACAACTCCTTTTTGTGTGACAGGTAAAAATAAAGCTATTTTGTCCTGTGATCTCACAGTTCCTGTGTCGAAAAGTAAATTCTCCCAAGTCTCATTTATCCCCAAAGGGACAGTGGACATTACCAGTCCTCCATATACTGTTGGTATAGCTGTACAAACCCAGCAATTTGAAATGTTCATAGTCTCTGCATACACACGTTTCATGGCCAGGTATGTGTTAAAATTTGGATGTCAGTCTATAGACGTTTCATCACACCTTCCCACTTTCACTTGTGTGGTTGTGTGTAGGATAAACCACAGCAAAAGGAAAATTGTCACAATTACAGTTAATAAATGTACACACAACAAAATGATTATGCAACATCTCTGGGGTTGATCTAAACTTCTGTTCGCTTTGTTTTTGGCCATCTCGGTCTGGTTGTGTATCAGTCTCAAAGTTTTTATCAAGTTGAAAGTTCTTTACCGGTTTACAATGCGTTAAATGAACCCAGGACGTCCTCTCGGCCACTCTAACTGCAGTAGGCATTGCCAACAGAACCTGGTACGGTCCCTCCCACTTTGGACTCACCCAATTCTTCCTTTTCGTCACTTTCAGCCAGACGTATGCCCCAGGAGCCAAGACTGCTTCCACCGGTCTGGTCTGTTCCTTATCTGAAAAAGAGTTAAACTGCAAAACAGATTTATTTGTTAACAGTTTCTTCATATAACTAGCTAATGAACTGTCAGTCTCCTGCTCTGCAGGCATGAGAGCTTTCCACTGAGGCACATAATATGCTCTCCCAAAAATCATTTCAAAGGGAGTCAAACCCTTTACATTTGGAACCGTTCTCATACTCAGCAGTGCTAAAGGCAGACAGTATATCCAATTCTTTTGGGTCTCTTCTACTAGCTTCCTTAGCTTATTCTTTAGGGTACCATTGTACCTTTCCACCAGTCCTGCTGACTGTGGGTGGTAAGCACAATGGTTCTTCAAGGAGATACCAAAAAATCTCCCAAGCTGGTGAATCGTCTGATTCACAAAATGTGTGCCATTGTCACTATAAATCCTCTCCGAATGCCAAATCTAGGGATTACTTCTTTTATCAGGGCTTTCGCCACTGTTGCTGCATCCGGTTTTGGTAGGAAAAGCTTCTACCCATTTAGAAAACATGTCTACAATAACTAAACAAAACTTCTTCCCTTCACATTTATTCAATTCTATGAAATCCATACAAATAGTATGGAACGGGTATGGTGGTATAGGAAAACTTCCTTGCTTGGTTTTAAATGCTCCTTGTGCATGATGCTTGTTACAAGTATGACAAGCTGCACAAAATTTTTTTTGTGTAATTTGTGTATCCGTATGTTTGGAATATTCGATTTACTAACTGTACCATCCCCCCTGTTGAGACATGGCACTGCCCATGGCTCAACAAAGCTGCATATCTAAATAAATTAGACGGCAATATCGGTTTTCTTTCTTTGGAAATGTACAGTCCATTCTCAAGAATTGCACCTCGTTTTACCCATTTTTGTTTTTCTGCTTTTGTAGTAAGCATCTGCATTGTTTTTAACATGTCTAAATCTAAAATCTCAGAGGGTTGTAATTCCTCATTTAAAAATAAAGTTTCTGAGTCTGAGGCTGCTTGCTTTGCAGCTGCATCAGCTTGTGCATTGCCTTTCGAAATCTTATCCTGCTGTTTTGTATGAGCTACACATTTACAAATAGCTACTTTGGTAGGTAACTGAATAGATTCTAATAACTCCAAAATAAATTGCGCATGATTAATAGGTTTTCCACTGGATGTTATCATTCCTCTATTTTTCCATTGTTGTGCAAATACATGTACTGTAGAAAAAGCATACTGACTATCAGTATATATGTTCACACTTTTGTTTTTTGCTAAAGTACACGCCCTTGTCAAAGCTATCAATTCCGCTGCTTGTGCAGATAAGTTGTGTGGTAAGGATTGAGCTTCTAAAATTTCAGTGTCTGTAACTACTGCATACCCTACCAGATTCTTCCCTGTAGGACCCCTTCTGCATGAGCCGTCCACGTAATATGTCACCTCGGCATTATCCAAGGGCATATCTGTGAGATCTTGTCTAGGTAAGGCTAGCTGTTCAATTTCCTGCAGGCAGCTGTGTGGTGTGCCCTCCACAGGAGTTGGAAGTAATGTTGATGGATTCAATGTCGTACATCGTTCAATTGTCATATGAGGTTGGCTCAGCAGTATAGTCATACATGAAAGATGTCTAGCAGGAGAAAGGTATGCCACTTTTTCTTGCAGTAAAATTATTGCAACTGCATGAGGCACTCTCAATGTGAGAGGGTGGAATAACACCACTGAGGCCGAAGCCTGTACTGCCATTGTGGCTGCAACTACTGCTTGTACACAGTGAGGCAAAGATCGTGCCACTGGGTCTAACTGTGATGAATAGTAGGCTATGGGGCGTTGCTTGTCCCCATGTTGTTGCGTCAATACTGACGTCATATATCCTTGCTTATAATCTACGGTCTGAAAGAACCATTTGTGATAATTTGGAAGTCCTAAAACTAATGAAGAAGCTATCAACTGCTTCAACCTGCAGAAAGCTGTTTCTGCTTCAGTTGTCCATTGTAAAATATCTTGTGCTGCCATTGGTGTCTTATATATCAAATCAGTCAGTGGAGCAGATTCCAAAGCATAATTTGGTATCCAGCTCCGACAAAAATTAGTTGTACCTAAGAAAGACATCATTTCTTTCTTGGTTGTTGGTTTGGGTGCTTGCAAAATCGCTGTTTTTCTTTCCTCATCTAGTATTCTACCTTCATTGGATATTACATATCCTAGGTATCTAACTTGTTTTCTCCAAAGTTGTAACTTACTTTTGTTTACTTTGTGTCCTTGTGTTGCTAAAAATTTCAATAATGCTACTGTATCCTCCCTGCACTGTTGCTGGGTGGGGGCTGCTAGCAAGATGTCATCTACATAAAGTAGAATTTGACTACCTCCCAGTGGGGTAAATCCTGCCAGGTTGCTAGCCATTTCTTGTGCAAATATTGTTGGGCTCTCACAATATCCCTGTGGTAGTCGAGTATATGTATACCTTTTACCCTGAAATGTAAATGCAAACCAATCTTGACTATCAGGATGTATAAGTATTGAAAAGAAAGCATTGCTAATATCTACCACAGAGAAATACTTCTGTTGCGGTTCTAAATCATTTAACAGAGTATGTGGGTCTGGCACCGTGGGTGCTCTAGGTATTACTGCATTATTTACAGCTTGTAAATCTTGTACCATCCGCCATTCCCCGTTTGCTTTTTTAACAGGAAATAGGGGTGTATTACATGGTGAATCAGGAGATTCTACCAGTACTCCTTCTTTGAGTAATGCTGCTATTATAGGCTTAATTCCTATTTCTGCATCCTTTCTCAAAGGGTATTGTCTTTTCTGTGGTCTGAAAGCTGACTTTGGGGTTATTGTAACTGGTCCTGCTGTTTGAATAAGTCCTACATCTGACTTGCCTGTTGACCAGAGAGTTGTTGGAATTTCACATAAGGTCTTTTCTTCTTCTTCTAAAAAATGCTAATCAGCTGTCCTCGCTAGATTGCAAGTGTACAGCTGGATGTGTCTGTGTCAACCAATTCAGTTTTTGTTTTTGTATCCCTTGTTCTGATAGTTCTAAATCAGTCTGTTTCTCCCATCTTGTTACTTTTTCTCCTAAATCTGCCCATTTGACACTTTTGTTCTTTGTCAAGCTGACATGTGGTAACTGATTTGATCTATACAATGCAAGGAATTCTTGAGGTAACGAACAGCTAACTACACTGTTCCCTTCAGTATCCCAGTACAAAGTACGCAAAACCAATCTAGTTGCATGATTTTTAAACAATTCTTGCTCATATTCTCTATCAGGTCCTGGTGTAGTACAGTAGTATAGAGTACAGTGTAACAAATGCTGTCGATCAGTGTCAAGGGAGGGGGCTTTACTGATGGCTACGTTCATCAGTTCCTCGGATACTGCCCCTGGACCAGTCGCGACTAGGTCCTGGCTGTACCAGTAAAAAGTTTCACCCTCCGTTCGCACTACAAAGGTATCCATTTGTCTCTGTGCCTCCATACCTTGTACAGTTGGAACTACTGCTATGCCAAATATCTGCATAAGGTCCCTGCCCAATAGGTTTACTGGACACTTTGCAGAAACAACTATTTTACTTCTCTGGGTCATACCTGAAACAGGGTCAGTTATTGCTATATCATGGGAAAGTGGTTCCCTGTATAGCTGTCCATTTGCGGCTTTTACTAGTATATAATCAGGTGATTTGGAATGTTCTGGTAACTTGGAGGGGTGTATCAAAGTCCGTGATGCTCCTGAGTCACACAGGAATTTGACTTCCCTTCCCTCCACCACAAGTGTAACTTCCGGTTTCGTATCTGCTAAGTAGAGCTCTAAGCTCAATAATGCTAAGTCCAAAATTTCACTTTCTTCATCCTCCATATCTATTTGCACTTCCTCTACTCCTTCTATCACATTTACATGTGTTTTCTGTTTATTAACTTTTCCTGATGATTTCTGACTTTCACTTGACGTATCCTCACTATCATATAGTCAGTCCTCATCTCCCTTATCTTCTGTAATTACCTTTTTGTTTTGCCTACAATCCCTTGCTAGATGCCCTTTTTTCCCGCATGTGAAGCATTCACCTCTCTTTTTCCTCTCTTCAAAATCTTCTGATCATTTATCAGACTGTTTGTTTCCCTGGGCATTCTTTTTGCCCTTTTTACCTGACCGTAATACAAATACTTCAGCTCCGTCTTCAGCAGTGAAAACGTGTGCCATCTTTTTCTTTTTACTATTAAAATGTCTCTCAGCATGTCTAGCGTATTCGAGTAAGGCTTGTAGCCTCCCTGTTCGATGATCTGTCATATGCTTCGTAATGAAGCAACTAATAGGTGCAATGCAACCTTTCAAAAATGCATTTTTTAATTGTTGTTCATACGGGGAATCATTTGTTTGGTTCTCAGGAACCGACATACCGCTATGATTATTAAAACATTCTAATAATCTAGCATAATATCCATCTATCGTCTCGTTTTCCTGTTGTATGCATTGATTAATGCAAGTCCAGTCTGCTCTAGGTTTCCATTTCTCAGAGATTCGGTCTGTCAGACCTTTCACTCTGTTGTCTAACTCTGCGTCACTATGTGGGAGTGGTCTAAGTTCTGCATTACGAGGATTCCAGGTGCCACAAATCATGTGCCAATCTGGACCTATAACTTGTCTTACTACTTTTTCTACTTCTTCCCCATTCAAGTGGTAACTTAACCTCATGCCTTGTAAATCTTCTAAAAATTTCGTAAAATTAACTTTCGGATGGGGGATTCCCTCAGTAGCCTTCCGGATGTCTTCCGGTGTCCATGGTCTATATACTAAGAGTGTTGGGTCTTGCCCTTCCTGTCCTGCCTGAGGATTTGGAACTTCTATAAGTGGGCATATTTCTTCCTCACTCTCATCCTGTAGATTTCTCTCTATTTGGTATGATTCTGTGTCCCTATGTGTTTTACGTGTTCGGGACCTAGTCTCAATAGGATCTCTAACAAATGGTTGTGGTCTTACTGAAACTTCAGGATAACGCGGAGGTGGACCAGCCTGTCCACTCGCTTCATATCCTGAAAAGGGTAAGGGAGGGGTAAGGGAGGAGGAGGAGGAGCTGTCGCTATTACCAAGTTATTATCCTCTTTGTCTAAAAATAATGTTTTTGAATTTTTAAGCTTCTGTTCTCTACGATTTGCTTCCTCAATCCACCTGTGTGCTTGAGGAATGCCTAGTTGGCGTTGCTTTTTTGCCTGACCTCCTGCATCAGATTTAAGCTGTTTAAGGAGTTTAACTAGTGAAGGTGTATCTAGTTTACCATCAAATTCATATTTATTAACCCATTTTGTATAATACCTAACGTTATCAGAACGTTGTAATTGCATGTATTTTGCGTCTTCGGTTAGGGGCGGATCTCACGAGGTTTTAGTGCACTGATTACCCATGTCAAAGAAAATGTTACGTAACCCTTTTTTATCACGTGATATCAATTTCTTAGTTCCTGTTTACAGTTTATCTAGAATAACTGTCTACCTTATTCTGTTACCCTGATCTATGACCAAATATACAGTACTTCCTTTTGTCCCTGATCTGCAAAACAAATCTTGACAACAATATACTGTAACCTAGTCCCTGATCTAAAACAGAAAAAAGGCAAATTCTTCCTACCTGAGCCTCCGATATTGAAAACTCGTTCAAATTCCGCTCTTTAGCCACAGATCAGAAAGTGGCCAGCCTCTTTACACATGACAATTCAGTCGGAGGTCTTTTCACTCAAGAAGAACCATTTCGGTAACTTCTCCTGCGCAGTATTCGACCACCGATACGCTCTGATCTGCAGCTTACCAAGGGAATTCCGTCTCGAAAGGACCAAACTGTTAAATAAAATTAAGAATTCAATACACAGGAGGTTCAGATTCAAAAGTTTACTAGTGTACACCAGGAGGCAAAAAATGTACAAGTACAGAATTTTGTCTGACATGAAACAGGAAGCACACAATTTTATATAGGTTTAACATTTAGCTATGCCCACCTTTCTGACGTGATATGTCACAGGGCATCTACATCACTTTAGCTTACAATTCTACATTCATTAAGTCTGCTGATGCTGTACAAATAAAAAAAACTTTTCCTTTAGATACAATACGGCCTTGCTATCCAGCTGGTCAGTCATAATGTCTTTCTGTAAAGTTACTTATTCAAGGTTTCATATCAGTTCGAATACAATAGCAGCTTCAGTCTTTTAATGCATGTCTTTGTTCTGTTACACTTTCTCACACAGCTGCGTGCTATCTCAGTAACACATATACAAGGCCATCTCATTCCGACAGGAAAGAGCAGAAGATTTCATTATTTCACACATTTAATTTCCTGACCCAGCAGATAATCACTTGTGAAAAGCATAAACATTAAAACTTGCTAAGCTAGCATTCTGTCAGGGTCAGGGATCAGCTTTTGCTTCAAGCCACACTGCAGTTTCAAAACTACTTCACATTTAAACATGAATTAATTTTACTACTATATGATTAATAGAATGAAATGCATTATATACTACTTTGCTTTTAAACTGGCATTTCTCATGTATTCAAATGCACATTTTTCTAACATTTCCCCCCCTATTAATACTTTTTATTCTATTTTGAAGTATGCATAGTGTCATTTCATCTCCTAGCCTTTTCCGCTTAGGATTTTCAGCTAGGTGAGTCATTGAATCTATACTTCAGAAAAAGCGTCATCTGAAATCAATCTTTCAATTACAATATCTTGGTAAAAAGTTTCAGTAACAGATACATCAACAAAATCTTTGATTAATCTTTTCATGCAGGGAATTCCACAGCAAACACATGCTCCTATTAGGAGTATTCCCACACAAATGGCAATTAGAATATTCATTAGGATGGAACCCCACCCCCCAAATAGATTCTGGAAAATGTCCGTCAGTGGGTTTGGGCCTGGTTCAGTCATGGCTGATACTTGCTGAATTACCTCTAGGTGGTTATTTATCTCGTGACGATTGTCAGGAATAAAAGCACAGCATTCTTCTTTGATAAGCGCGCACGTACCACCTCTTGCCACTAGGGTGAAGTCAAGAGCCATCCGATTTTGTAGCACAACAGTTCTCATTGCATTGAGTTCATCAGTCACCAATTCTAGGGTGGAAAAAGTTGCATTACTCATTACTTCGAGAAGTTTTGACAACTTCCTCAGCTCCCAGATCGATTTGACTGCTCCGTAAGCTGGGAGTATTCCTGCCCAGGATATAACACTGTCACTCAAGTCCATATGAGTCAATTCACTTTTGTCTTTTACTGAATTATGGTCTTTCCAACCAGCTTTGATCTTCCCAACTGGATTCACAGGTTTCTTAACTGGACCTTCGGATTTTCGAGCTGGTTCCTTACGTTCAGTATCTTACCCAAAGGTAATTCTGCAGTATGTCTTATTGCGGAACCAAGTAACCCAAAAACAACTGCCGGACCAATTCTCAGGTAACCATTTATATGCCTTTTTCCCACAAATAAAATAACAGTTTTCTACTTTAGTACTAATACGCATCAGCCCTGCATGAAACATTTTCTGATCTATAACTGACAATTGTTTAAACAAAACTGGATTTTTGAATGTCACTCATAGTTGTTTTCAATGAGTTTAAATACGAGTCATAATTAGTATTGCGAAAAGTATTGCCATTACTATTCTTAATATAACATCGGTAAGATATGGTTATATTACAATTGCTCCAGCCCACCTGGAGAGTGTCATTTTTATAGAAACATACAACTCCTTTTTGTGTGACAGGTAAAAATAAAGCTATTTTGTCCTGTGATCTCACAGTTCCTGTGTCGAAAAGTAAATTCTCCCAAGTCTCATTTATCCCCAAAGGGACAGCGGACATTACCAGTCCTCCATATGCTGTTGGTATAACTGTACAAACCCAGCAATTTGAAATGTTCATAGTCTCTGCATACACACGTTTCATGGCCAGGTATGTGTTAAAATTTGGATGTCAGTCTATAGACGTTTCATCACGCCTTCCCACTTTCACTTGTGTGGTTGTGTGTAGGATAAACCACAGCAAAAGGAAAATTGTCACAATTACAGTTAATAAATGTACACACAGCAAAATGATTATGCAACATCTCTGGGGTTGATCTAAACTTCTGTTCGCTTTGTTTTTGGCCATCTCGGTCTGGTTGTGTATCAGTCTCAAAGTTTTTATCAAGTTGAAAGTTCTTTACCGGTTTACAATGCGTTAAATGAACCCAGGACGTCCTCTCGGCCACTCTAACTGCAGTAGGCGTTGCCAACAGAACCTGGTATGGTCCCTCCCACTTTGGACTCGCCCAATTCTTCCTATTCGTCACTTTCAGCCAGACGTATGCCCCAGGAGCCAAGACTGCTTCCACCGGTCTGGTCTGTTCCTTATCTGAAAAAGAGTTAAACTGCAAAACAGATTTATTTGTTAACAGTTTCTTCATATAACTAGCTAATGAACTGTCAGTCTCCTGCTCTGCAGGCATGAGAGCTTTCCACTGAGGCACATAATATGCTCTCCCAAAAATCATTTCAAAGGGAGTCAAACCCTTTACATTTGGAACCGTTCTCATACTCAGCAGTGCTAAAGGCAGACAGTATATCCAATTCTTTTGGGTCTCTTCTACTAGCTTCCTTAGCTTATTCTTTAGGGTACCATTGTACCTTTCCACCAGTCCTGCTGACTGTGGGTGGTAAGCACAATGGTTCTTCAAGGAGATACCAAAAAATCTCCCAAGCTGGTGAATCGTCTGATTCACAAAATGTGTGCCATTGTCACTATAAATCCTCTCCGGAATGCCAAATCTAGGGATTACTTCTTTTATCAGGGCTTTCACCACTGTTGCTGCATCCGGTTTTGGTAGGAAAAGCTTCTACCCATTTAGAAAACATGTCTACAATAACTAAACAAAACTTCTTCCCTTCACATTTATTCAATTCTATGAAATCCATACAAATAGTATGGAACGGGTATGGTGGTATAGGAAAACTTCCTTGCTTGGTTTTAAATGCTCCTTGTGCATGATGCTTGTTACAAGTATGACAAGCTGCACAAAATTTTTGTGTAATTTGTGTATCCGTATGTTTGGAATATTCGATTTACTAACTGTACCATCCCCTGTTGAGACATGGCACTGCCCATGGCTCAACAAAGCTGCATATCTAAATAAATTAGACGGCAATATCGGTTTCTTTTCTTTGGAAATGTACAGTCCATTCTCAAGAATTGCACCTCGTTTTACCCATTTTGTTTTTCTGCTTTTGTAGTAAGCATCTGCATTGTTTTTAACATGTCTAAATCTAAAATCTCAGAGGGTTGTAATTCCTCATTTAAAAATAAAGTTTCTGAGTCTGAGGCTGCTTGCTTTGCAGCTGCATCAGCTTGTGCATTGCCTTTGAAATCTTATCCTGCTGTTTTGTATGAGCTACACATTTACAAATAGCTACTTTGGTAGGTAACTGAATAGATTCTAATAACTCCAAAATAAATTGCGCATGATTAATAGGTTTTCCACTGGATGTTATCATTCCTCTATTTTTCCATTGTTGTGCAAATACATGTACTGTAGAAAAGCATACTGACTATCAGTATATATGTTCACACTTTTGTTTTTGCTAAAGTACATGCCTGTCAAAGCTATCAATTCCGCTGCTTGTGCAGATAAGTTGTGTGGTAAGGATTGAGCTTCTAAAATTTCAGTGTCTGTAACTACTGCATACCCTACTAGATTCTTTCCCGTAGGACCCTTCTGCATGAGCCGTCCACGTAATATGTCACCTCGGCATTATCCAAGGGCATATCTGTGAGATCTTGTCTAGGTAAGGCTAGCTGTTCAATTTCCTGCAGGCAGCTGTGTGGTGTGCCCTCCACAGGAGTTGGAAGTAATGTTGATGGATTCAATGTCGTACATCGTTCAATTGTCATATGAGGTTGGCTCAGCAGTATAGTCATACATGAAAGATGTCTAGCAGGAGAAAGGTATGCCACTTTTTCTTCCAGTAAAATTATTGCAACTGCATGAGGCACTCTCAATGTGAGAGGGTGGAATAACACCACTGAGGCCGAAGCCTGTACTGCCATTGCGGCTGCAACTACTGCTTGTACACAGTGAGGCAAAGATCGTGCCACTGGGTCTAACTGTGATGAATAGTAGGCTATGGGGCGTTGCTTGTCCCCATGTTGTTGCGTCAATACTGACGTCATATATCCTTGCTTATAATCTACGGTCTGAAAGAACCGTTTGTGATAATTTGAAAGTCCTAAAACTAATGAAGAAGCTATCAACTGCTTCAACCTGCAGAAAGCCATTTCTGCTTCAGTTGTCCATTGTAAAATATCTTGTGCTGCCATTGGTGTCTTATATATCAAATCAGTCAGTGGAGCAGATTCCAAAGCATAATTTGGTATCCAGCTCCGACAAAAATTAGTTGTACCTAAGAAAGACATCATTTCTTTCTTGGTTGTTGGTTTGGGTGCTTGCAAAATTGCTGTTTTTCTTTCCTCATCTAGTATTCTACCTTCATTGGATATTACATATCCTAGGTATCTAACTTGTTTTCTCCAAAGTTGTAACTTACTTTTGTTTACTTTGTGTCCTTGTGTTGCTAAAAATTTCAATAATGCTACTGTATCCTCCCTGCACTGTTGCTGGGTGGGGGCTTTTAGCAAGATGTCATTTACATAAAGTAGAATTTGACTACCTCCCAGAGAGGTAAATCCTGCCAGGTTGCTAGCCATTTCTTGTGCAAAAATTGTTGGGCTCTCACAATATCCCTGTGGTAGTCGAGTATATGTATACCTTTTACCCTGAAATGTAAATGCAAACCAATCTTGACTATCAGGATGTATAAGTATTGAAAAGAAAGCATTGCTAATATCTACCACAGAGAAATACTTCTGTTGCGGTTCTAAATCATTTAACAGAGTATGTGGGTCTGGCACCGTGGGTGCTCTAGGTATTACTGCATTATTTACAGCTTGTAAATCTTGTACCATCCGCCATTCCCCATTTGCTTTTTTAACAGGAAATAGGGGTGTATTACATGGTGAATCAGGAGATTCTACCAGTACTCCTTCTTTGAGTAATGCTGCTATTATAGGCTTAATTCCTATTTCTGCATCCTTTCTCAAAGTGTATTGTCTTTTCTGTGGTCTGAAAGCTGACTTTGGGGTTATTGTCACTGGTCCTGCTGTTCGAATAAGTCCTACATCTGACTTGCCTGTTGACCAGAGAGTTGTTGGAATTTCACATAAGGTCTTTTCTTCTTCTTTTAATAAAAATGCTAATCAGCTGTCCTCGCTAGATTGCAAGTGTACAGCTGGATGTGTCTGTGTCAACCAATTCAGTTTTTGTTTTTGTATCCCTTGTTCTGATAGTTCTAAATCAGTCTGTTTCTCCCATCTTGTTACTTTTTCTCCTAGATCTGCCCATTTGACACTTTTGTTCTTTGTCAAGCTGACACGTGGTAACTGATTTGATCTATACAATGCAAGGAATTCTTGAGGTAACGAACAGCTAACTACACTGTTCCCTTCAGTATCCCAGTACAAAGTACGCAAAA
Source organism: Protopterus annectens (assembly GCF_019279795.1). Classification (NCBI taxonomy): domain Eukaryota; kingdom Metazoa; phylum Chordata; order Ceratodontiformes; family Protopteridae; genus Protopterus; species Protopterus annectens. The sequence continues at coordinate 1,542,518,508 of NC_056741.1, forward strand.
CCAATCTAGTTGCACGATTTTTAAACAATTCTTGCTCATATTCTCTATCAGGTCCTGGTGTAGTACAGTAGTATAGAGTACAGTGTAACAAATGCTGTCGATCAGTGTCAAGGGAGGGGGCTTTACTGATGGCTACGTTCATCAGTTCCTCGGTTACTGCCCCTGGACCAGTCGTGACTAGGTCCTGGCTGTACCAGTAAAAAGTTTCACCCTCCGTTCGCACTACAAAGGTATCCATTTATCTCTGTGCCTCCATACCTTGTACAGTTGGAACTACTGCTATGCCAAATATCTGCATAAGGTCCCTGCCCAATAGGTTTACTGGACACTTTGCAAAAACAACTATTTTACTTCTCTGGGTCATACCTGAAACAGGGTCAGTTATTGCTATATCATGGGAAAGTGGTTCCCTGCATAGCTGTCCATTTGCGGCTTTTACTAGTATATAATCAGGTGATTTGAAATGTTCTGGTAACTTGGAGGGGTGTATCAAAGTCCGTGACGCTCCTGAGTCACACAGGAATTTGACTTCCCTTCCCTCCACCACAAGTGTAACTTCCGGTTTCGTATCTGCTAAGTAGAGCTCTAAGCTCAATAATGCTAAGTCCAAAATTTCACTTTCTTCATCCTCCATATCTATTTGCACTTCCTCTACTCCTTCTATCACATTTACATGTGTTTTCTGTTTATTAACTTTTCCTGATGATTTCTGACTTTCACATGATGTATCCTTAATATCATATAGTGAGTCCTCATCTCCCTTAGCTTGTGTAATTACCTTTTGTTTTGCCTACAATCCCTTGCTAGATGCCCTTTTTCCGCATGTGAAGCATTCACCTCTTTTTCCTCTCTTCAAAATCTTCTGATCATTTATCAGACTGTTTGTTTCCTGGGCATTCTTTTTGCCCTTTTACCTGACTGTAATACAAATACTTCAGCTCCGTCTTCAGCAGTGAAGACTTGTGCCTTCTTTTCTTTTACTATTAAAATGTCTCTCAGCATGTCTAGCATATTCGAGTAAGGCTTGTAGCCTCCTGTTCGATGATCTATCATATGCTTCGTAATGAAGCAACTAATAGGTGCAATGCAACCTTTCAAAATGCATTTTTAATTGTTGTTCATACGGGGAATCATTTGTTTGGTTCTCAGGAACCGACATACCACTATGATTATTAAAACATTCTAATAATCTAGCATAATATCCATCTATTGTATGCATTGATTAATGCAAGTCCAGTCTGCTCTAGGTTTCCATTTCTCAGAGATTCGGTCTGTCAGACCTTTCACTCTGTTGTCTAACTCTGCGTCACTATGTGGGAGTGGTCTAAGTTCTGCATTACGAGGATTCCAGGTGCCACAAATCATGTGCCAATCTGGACCTATAATTTGTCTTACTACTTTTTCTACTTCTTCCCCATTCAAGTGGTAACTTAACCTCATGCCTTGTAAATCTTCTAAAAATTTCGTAAAATTAACTTTCGGATGGCGGATTCCTCAGTAGCCTTCGGATGTCTTCCGGTGTCCATGGTCTATATACTAAGAGTGTTGGGTCTTGCCCTTCCTGTCCTGCCTGAGGATTTGGAACTTCTATAAGTGGGCATATTTCTTCCTCACTCTCATCCTGTAGATTTCTCTCTATTTGGTATGATTCTGTGTCCCTATGTGTTTTACGTGTTCGGGACCTAGTCTCAATAGGATCTCTAACAAATGGTTGTGGTCTTACTGAAACTTCAGGATAACGCTGGAGGTGGACCAGCCTGTCCACTCTCTTCATATCCTGAAAAGGGTAAGGGAGGTAAGGAGGAGGAGGAGGAGCTGTCGCTATTACCAAGTTATTATCCTCTTTGTCTAAAAATAATGTTTTTGAATTTTTAAGCTTCTGTTCTCTACAATTTGCTTCCTCAATCCACCTGTGTGCTTGAGGAATGCCTAATTGGCGCTTTTTGCCTGACCTCCTGCATCAGATTTAAGCTGTTTAAGGAGTTTAACTAGTGAAGTTTTATCTAGTTTACCATCAAATTCATATTTATTAACCCATTTTGTATAATACCTAACGTTATCAGAACGTTGTAATTGCATGTATTTTATGCCTTCGGTTAGGGGCGGATCTCACGAGGTTTTAGTGCACTGATTACCCATGTCAAAGAAAATGTTACGTAACCCTTTTTTATCACGTGATATCAATTTCTTAGTTCCTGTTTACAGTTTATCTAGAATAACTGTACCTTATTCTGTTACCCTGATCTATGACCAAATATACAGTACTTCCTTTTGTCCCTGATCTGCAAAACAAATCTTGACAACAATATACTGTAACCTAGTCCTTGATCTAAAACAGAAAAAAGGCAAATTCTTCCTACCTGAGCCTCCAGTATTGAAAATCGTTCAAATTCCGCTCTTCGGCCACAGATCAGAAAGTGGCCAGCCTCTTTACACATGACAATTCAGTCGGAGGTCTTTTCACTCAAGAAGAACCATTTCGGTAACTTCTCCTGCGCAGTATTCGACCACCGATACGCTCTGATCTGCAGCTTACCAAGGGAATTCCGTCTCGAAAGGACCAAACTGTTAAATAAAATTAAGAATTCAATACACAGGAGGTCCAGATTCAAAAGTTTACTAGTGTACACCAGGAGGCAAAAAATGTACAAGTACAGAATTTTGTCTGACATGAAACAGGAAGCACACAATTTTATATAGGTTTAACATTTAGCTATGCCCACCTTTCTGACGTGATATGTCACAGGGCATCTACATCACTTTAGCTTACAATTCTACATTCATTAAGTCTGCTGATGCTGTACAAATAAAAAAAATTTTCCTTTAGATACAATACGGCCTTGCTATCCAGCTGGTCAGTCATAATGTCTTTCTGTAAAGTTACTTATTCAAGGTTTCATATCAGTTCGAATACAATAGCAGCTTCAGTCTTTAATACACGTCTTTGTTCTCTGTTACACTTTCTCACACAGCTGCGTGCTATCTCAGTAACACATATACAAGGCCATCTCATTCCGACAGGAAAGAGCAGAAGATTTCATTATTTCACACATTTAATTTCCTGACCCAGCAGATAATCACTTGTGAAAAGCATAAACATTAAAACTTGCTAAGCTAGCATTCTGTCAGGGTCAGGGATCAGCTTTGCTTCAAGCCACACTGCAGTTTCAAAACTACTTCACATTTAAACATGAATTAATTTTACTACTATATGATTAATAGAATGAAATGCATTATATACTACTTTGCTTTTAAACTGGCATTTCTCATGTATTCAAATGCACATTTTTCTAACATTTTCCCCCCTATTAATACTTTTTATTCTATTTTGAAGTATGCATAGTGTCATTTCATCTCCTAGCCTTTTCCGCTCAGGATTTTCAGCTAGGTGAGTCATTGAATCTATACTTCAGAAAAAGCGTCATCTGAAATCAATCTTTCAATAACAATATCTTGGTAAAAAGTTTCAGTAGCAGATACATCAAGAAAATCTTTGATTAATCTTTTCATGCAGGGAATTCCACAGCAAACACATGCTCCTATTAGGAGTATTCCCACACAAATGGCAATTAGAATATTCATTAGGATGGAACACCACCCCCCAAATAGATTCTGGAAAATGTCCGTCAGTGGGTTTGGGCCTGGTTCAGTCATGGCTGATACTTGCTGAATTACCTCTAGGTGGTTATTTATCTCGTGACGATTGTCAGGAATAAAAGCACAGCATTCTTCTTTGATAAGCGACGCACTCACCTCTTGCCACTAGGGTGAAGTCAAGAGCCATCCGATTTTGTAGCACAACAGTTCTCATTGCATTGAGTTCATCAGTCACCAATTCTAGGGTGGAAAAAGTTGCATTACTCATTACTTCGAGAAGTTTTGACAACTTCCTCAGCTCCCAGATCGATTTGACTGCTCCATAGGCTGGGAGTATTCCTGCCCAGGATATAACACTGTCACTCAAGTCCATATGAGTCAATTCACTTTTGTCTTTTACTGAATTATGGTCTTTCCAACCAGCTTTGATCTTCCCAACTGGATTCACAGGTTTCTTAACTGGACCTTCGGATTTTCGAGCTGTTTCCTTCGTTTAGTATCTTACTCAAAGGTAATTCTGCAGTATGTCTTATTGCCGGAACCAAGTAACCCAAAAAACAACTGCCGGACCAATTCTCAGGTAACCATTTATATGCCTTTTTCCCACAAATAAAATAACAGTTTTCTACTTTAGTACTAATACGCATCAGCCCTGCATGAAACATTTTCTGATCTATAACTGACAATTGTTTAAACAAAACTGGATTTTTTTGAATGTCATTCATAGTTGTTTTCAATGAGTTCAAATACGAGTCATAATTAGTATTGCAAAAAGTATTGCCATTACTATTCTTAATATAACATCGGTAAGATATGGTTATATTACAATTGCTCCAGCCCACCTGGAGAGTGTCATTTTTATAGAAACATACAACTCCTTTTTGTGTGACAGGTAAAAATAAAGCTATTTTGTCCTGTGATCTCACAGTTCCTGTGTCGAAAAGTAAATTCTCCCAAGTCTCATTTATCCCCAAAGGGACAGCGGACATTACCAGTCCTCCATATGCTGTTGGTATAACTGTACAAACCCAGCAATTTGAAATGTTCATAGTCTCTGCATACACACGTTTCATGGCCAGGTATGTGTTAAAATTTGGATGTCAGTCTATAGACGTTTCATCACGCCTTCCCACTTTCACTTGTGTGGTTGTGTGTAGGATAAACCACAGGAACAGGAAAATTGTCACAATTACAGTTAATAAATGTACACACAGCAAAATGATTATGCAACATCTCTGGGGTTGATCTAAACTTCTGTTCGCTTTGTTTTTGGCCATCTCGGTCTGGTTGTGTATCAGTCTCAAAGTTTTTATCAAGTTGAAAGTTCTTTACCGGTTTACAATGTTAAATGAACCCAGGACGTCCTCTCGGCCACTCTAACTGCAGTAGGCGTTGCCAACAGAACCTGGTATGGTCCCTCCCACTTTGGACTAGCCCAATTCTTCCTATTCGTCACTTTCAGCCAGACGTATGCCCCAGGAGCCAAGACTGCTTCCACCGGTCTGGTCTGTTCCTTATCTGAAAAGAGTTAAACTGCAAAACAGATTTATTTGTTAACAGTTTCTTCATATAACTAGCTAATGAACTGTCAGTCTCCTGCTCTGCAGGCATGAGAGCTTTCCACTGAGGCACATAATATGCTCTCCCAAAAATCATTTCAAAGGGAGTCAAACCCTTTACATTTGGAACCGTTCTCATACTCAGCAGTGCTAAAGGCAGACAGTATATCCAATTCTTTTGGGTCTCTTCTACTAGCTTCCTTAGCTTATTCTTTAGGGTACCATTGTACCTTTCCACCAGTCCTGCTGACTGTGGGTGGTAAGCACAATGGTTCTTCAAGGAGATACCAAAAAATCTCCCAAGCTGGTGAATCGTCTGATTCACAAAATGTGTGCCATTGTCACTATAAAACCTCTCCGGAATGCCAAATCTAGGGATTACTTCTTTTATTAGGGCTTTCACCACTGTTGCTGCATCTGGATTTTTGGTAGGAAAAGCTTCTACCCATTTAGAAAACATGTCTACAATAACTAAACAAAACTTCTTCCCTTCACATTTATTCAATTCTATGAAATACATACAAATAGTATGGAACGGGTATGGTGGTATAGGAAAACTTCTTTGCTTGGTTTTAAATGCTCCTTGTGCATGATGCTTGTTACAAGTATGACAAGCTGCACAAACTTTTTTGTGTAATTTGTGTATCCGTATGTATGGAATATTCGATTTACTAACTGTACCATCCCCCCTGTTGAGACATGGCACTGCCCATGGCTCAACAAAGCTGCATATCTAAATAAATTAGACGGCAATATCGGTTTTCTTTCTTTGGAAATGTACAGTCCATTCTCAAGAATTGCACCTCGTTTTACCCATTCTTGTTTTTCTGCTTTTGTAGTAAGCATCTGCATTGTTTTTAACATGTCTAAATCTAAAATCTCAGAGGGTTGTAATTCCTCATTTAAAAATAAAGTTTCTGAGTCTGAGGCTGCTTGCTTTGCAGCTGCATCAGCTTGTGCATTGCCTTTCCAAATCTTATCCTGCTGTTTTGTATGAGCTACACATTTACAAATAGCTACTTTGGTAGGTAACTGAATAGATTCTAATAACTCCAAAATAAATTGCATGATTAATAGGTTTTCCACTGGATGTTATCATTCCTCTATTTTTCCATTGTTGTGCAAATACATGTACTGTAGAAAAGCATACTGACTATCAGTATATATGTTCACACTTTTGTTTTTTGCTAAAGTACATGCCCTTGTCAAAGCTATCAATTCTGCTGCTTGTGCAGATAAGTTGTGTGGTAAGGATTGAGCTTCTAAAATTTCAGTGTCTGTAACTACTGCATACCCTACCAGATTCTTCCTGTAGGACCCCTTCTGCATGAGCCGTCCCACGTAATATGTCACCTCGGCATTATCCAAGGCATATCTGTGAGATCTTGTCTAGGTAAAGCTAACTGTTCAATTTCCTGCAGGCAGCTGTGTGGTGTGCCCTCCACAGGAGTTGGAAGTAATGTTGATGGATTCAATGTCGTACATCGTTCAATTGTCATATGAGGTTGGCTCAGCAGTATAGTCATACATGAAAGATGTCTAGCAGGAGAAAGGTATGCCACTTTTCTTGCAGTAAAATTATTGCAACTGCATGAGGCACTCTCAATGTGAGAGGGTGGAATAACACCACTGAGGCCGAAGCCTGTACTGCCATTGTGGCTGCAACTACTGCTTGTACACAGTGAGGCAAAGATCGTGCCACTGGGTCTAACTGTGATGAATAGTAGGCTATGGGGCGTTGCTTGTCCCCATGTTGTTGCGTCAATACTGACGTCATATATCCTTGCTTATAATCTACGGTCTGAAAGAACCATTTGTGATAATTTGGAAGTCCTAAAACTAATGAAGAAGCTATCAACTGCTTCAACCTGCAGAAAGCCGTTTCTGCTTCAGTTGTCCATTGTAAAATATCTTGTGCTGCCATTGGTGTCTTATATATAAAATCAGTCTGTGGAGCAGATTCCAAAGCATAATTTGGTATCCAGCTCCGTCAAAAATTAGTTGTACCTAAGAAAGACACATTTCTTTCTTGGTTGTTGGTTTGGGTGCTTGCAAAATCGCTGTTTTTCTTTCCTCATCTAGTATTCTACCTTCATTGGATATTACATATCCTAGGTATCTAACTTGTTTTCTCCAAAGTTGTAACTTACTTTTGTTTACTTTGTGTCCTTGTGTTGCTAAAAATTTCAATAATGCTACTGTATCCTCCCTGCACTGTTGCGGGGTGGGGGCTGCTAGCAAGATGTCATCTACATAAAGTAGAATTTGACTACCTCCCAGTGGGTAAATCCTGCCAGGTTGCTAGCCATTTCTTGTGCAAATATTGTTGGGCTCTCACAATATCCCTGTGGTAGTCGAGTATATGTATACCTTTTACCCTGAAATGTAAATGCAAACCAATATTGACTATCAGGATGTATAGGTATTGAAAAGAAAGCATTGCTAATATCTACCACAGAGAAATACTTCTGTTGTGGTTCTAAATCATTTAACAAAGTATGTGGGTCTGGCACCGTGGTGCTCTAGGTATTACTGCACTATTTACAGCTTGTAAATCTTGTACCATCCGCCATTCCCCATTTGCTTTTTAACAGGAAATAGGGTGTATTACATGGTGAATCAGGAGATTCTACTAGTACTCCTTCTTTGAGTAATGCTGCTATTATAGGCTTAATTCCTATTTCTGCATCCTTTCTCAAAGGGTATTGTCTTTTCTGTGGTCTGAAAGCTGACTTTGGGGTTATTGTAACTGGTCCTGCTGTTCGAATAAGTCCTACATCTGACTTGCCTGTTGACCAGAGAGTTGTTGGAATTTCACATAAGGCCTTTTCTTCTTCTTCTAATAAAAATGCTAATCAGCTGTCCTCGCTAAATTGCAAGTGCACAGCTGGATGTGTCTGTGTCATCCAATTCAGTTTTTGTTTTTGTATCCCTTGTTCTGATAGTTCTAAATCAGTCTGTTTCTCCCATCTTGTTACTTTTTCTCCTAAATCTGCCCATTTGACACTTTTGTTCTTTGTCAAGCTGACATGTGGTAACCGATTCGATCTATACAATGCAAGGAATTCTTGAGGTAACGAACAGCTAACTACACTGTTCCCTTCAGTATCCCAGTACAAAGTTCGCAAAACCAATCTAGTTGAATGATTTTTAAACAATTCTTGCTCATATTCTCTATCAGGTCCTGGTGTAGTACAGTAGTATAGAGTACAGTGTAACAAATGCTGTCGATCAGTGTCAAGGGAGGGGGCTTTACTGATGGCTACGTTCATCAGTTCCTCGGTTACTGCCCCTGGACCAGTCGTGACTAGGTCCTGGCTGTACCAGTAAAAGTTTCACCCTCCGATCGCACTACAAAGGTATCCATTTGTCTCTGTGCCTCCATACCTTGTACAGTTGGAACTACTGCTATGCCAAATATCTGCATAAGGTCCCTGCCCAATAGGTTTACTGGACACTTTGCAGAAACAACTATTTTACTTCTCTGGGTCATACCTGAAACAGGGTCAGTTATTGCTATATCATGGGAAAGTGGTTCCCTGTATAGCTGTCCATTTGCTGCTTTTACTAGTATATAATCAGGTGATTTGGAATGTTCTGGTAACTTGAGGGGTGTATCAAAGTCCGTGATGCTCCTGAGTCACACAGGAATTTGACTTCCCTTCCTCCACCACCTGAAGTGTAACTTCCGGTTTCAGATCTGCTAAGTAGAGCTCTAAGCTCAATAATGCTAAGTCCAAAATTTCACTTTCTTCATCCTCCATATCTACTTGCACTTCCTCTACTCCTTCTATCACATTTACATGTGTTTTCTGTTTATTAACTTTTCCTGCTGATTTCTGACTTTCACTTGACGTATCCTCACTATTATATAGTCAGTCCTCATCTCCCTTATCTTCTGTAATTACCTTTTGTTTTGCCTACAATCCCTTGCTAGATGCCCTTTTTCCTGCACTTGAAGCATTCACCTCTCTTTTTCCTCTCTTCAAAATCTTGTGATCATTTGTCAGACTGTTTGGTTCCCTGGGCATTCTTTTGCCCTTTTACCTGACTGTAATACAAATACTTCAGCTCCGTCTTCAGCAGTGAAGACTTGTGCCTTTTTTTTCTTTTTACTATTAAAACGTCTTTCAGCATGTCTAGCGTATTCGAGTAAGTCTTGTAGCCTCCTGTTCGATGGTCTATCATATGCTTCGTAATGAAGCTACTAATAGGTGCAATGCAACCTTTCAAAAATGCATTTTTTAATTGTTGTTCATACCGGGAATCATTTGTTTGGTTCTCAGGAACCGACATACCGCTATGATTATTAAAACATTCTAATAATCTAGCATAATATCCATCTATTGTCTCATTTTCCTGTTGTATGCATTGATTAATGCAAGTCCAGTCTGCTCTAGGTTTCCATTTCTCAGAGATTCGGTCTGTCAGACCTTTCACTCTGTTGTCTAACTCTGCGTCACTATGTGGGAGTGGTCTAAGTTCTGCATTACGAGGATTCCAGGTGCCACAAATCATGTGCCAATCTGGACCTATAATTTGTCTTACTACTTTTCTATTTCTTCCCCATTCAAGTGGTAACTCAACCTCATGCCTTGTAAATCTTCTAAAAATTTCGTAAAATTAACTTTCGGATGGGGGATTCCCTCAGTAGCCTTCCGGATATCTTCCGGTGTCCATGGTCTATATACTAAGAGTGTTGGGTCTTGCCCTTCCTGTCCTGCCTGAGGATTTGGAACTTCTATAAGTGGGCATATTTCTTCCTCACTCTCATCCTGTAGATTTCTCTCTATTTGGTATGATTCTGTGTCCCTATGTTTTTACGTTCGGGACCTAGTTTCAATAGGATCTCTAACAAATGGTTGTGGTCTTGCTGAAACTTCAGGATAACGCGGAGGTGGACCAGCCTGTCCACTCGCTTCATATCCTGAAAAGGGTAAGGAAGGGTAAGGGAGGAGGAGGAGGAGCTGTCGCTATTACCAAGTTATTATCTTCTTTGTCTCAAAATAATGTTTTTGAATTTTTAAGCTTCTGTTCTCTACGATTTGCTTCCTCAATCCACCTGTGTGCTTGAGGAATGCCTAGTTGGCGTTGCTTTTTTGCCTGACCTCCTGCATCAGATTTAAGCTGTTTAAGGAGTTTAACTAGTGAAGTTTTATCTAGTTTACCATCAAATTCATATTTATTGACCCATTTCAGATAATACCTAACGTTATCAGAACGTTGTAATTGCATGTATTTTATGCTTCGGTTAGCGGATCTCGAGAGGTTTTAGTGCACTGATTACCCATGTCAAAGAAAATGTTACGTAACCCTTTTTTATCACGTGATATCAATTTCTCAGTTCCTGTTCACAGTTTATCTAGAATAACTGCCTACCTTATTCTGTTACCCTGATCTATGACCAAATATACAGTACTTCCTTTTGTCCCTGATCTGCAAAACAAATCTTGACAACAATATACTGTAACCTAGTCCCTGATCTAAAACAGAAAAAGGCAAATTCTTCCTACCTGAGCCTCCGGTATTGAAAATCGTTCAAATTCGCTCTTGCCACAGATCAGAAAGTGGCCAGCCTCTTTACACGACAATTCAGTCGGAGGTCTTTTCACTCAAGAAGAACCATTTCGTAACTTCTCCTGCACAGTATTCGACCACCGATACGCTTCTGATCTGCAGCTTACCAAGGGAATTCCGCTCTGAAAGGACCAAACTGTTAAATAAAATTAAGAATTCAATACACAGGAGGTTCAGATTCAAAAGTTTACTAGTGTACACCAGGAGGCAAAAAACGTACAAGTACAGAATTTTGTCTGGCATGAAACAGGAAGCACATAATTTTATATAGGTTTAACATTTAAGCTATGCCCACCTTACTGACGTGATATGTCACAGGGCACGTACATCACTTTAGCTTACAATTCTACATTCATTAAGTCTGCTGATGCTGTATATTTAAAAAAAAAAAACTTTCCTCTAGATACAATACGGCCTTGCTATCCAGCTGGTCAGACATAATGTCTTTCTATAAAATTACTTCTTCAAGGTTTCATATCAGTTCGAATACAATAGCAGCTTCAGTCTTTTAATACATGTCTTTGTTCTGTTACACTTTCTCATACAGCTGCATGCTATCTCAGTAACACATATACAAGGCAAATCATTCCAACAGGAAAGAGCAGAAGATTTCATTATTTCACACATTTAATTTCCTGACCCAGCAGATAATCACTTGTGAAAAGCATAAACATTAAAACTTGCTAAGCTAGCATTCTGTCAGGGTCAGGGATCAGCTTTTGCTTCAAGCCACACTGCAGTTTCAAAACTACTTCACATTTAAACATGAATTAATTTTACTACTATATGATTAATAGAATGAAATGCATTATATACTACTTTGCTTTTAAACTGGCATTTCTCATGTATTCAAATGCACATTTTTCTAACATTTTCCCCCCTATTAATACTTTTTATTCTATTTTGAAGTATGCATAGTGTCATTTCATCTCCTAGCCTTTTCCGCTCAGGATTTTCAGCTAGGTGAGTCATTGAATCTATACTTCAGAAAAAGCGTCATCTGAAATCAATCTTTCAATAACAATATCTTGGTAAAAAGTTTCAGTAGCAGATACATCAAGAAAATCTTTGATTAATCTTTTCATGCAGGGAATTCCACAGCAAACACATGCTCCTATTAGGAGTATTCCCACACAAATGGCAATTAGAATATTCATTAGGATGGAACACCACCCCCCAAATAGATTCTGGAAAATGTCCGTCAGTGGGTTTGGGCCTGGTTCAGTCATGGCTGATACTTGCTGAATTACCTCTAGGTGGTTATTTATCTCATGCGATTTATTGTCAGAATAAAGCACAGCATTCTTCTTTGATAAGCAAGGCATGTACCACCTCTTGCCACTAGGGTAAAGTCAAGAGCCATCCGATTTTGTAGCACAACAGTTCTCATTGCATTGAGTTCATCAGTCACCAATTCTAGGGTGGAAAAAGTTGCATTACTCATTACTGAGAAGTTTTGACAACTTCCTCAGCTCCCAGATCGATTTGACTGCTCCGTAAGCTGGGAGTATTCCTGCCCAGGATATAACACTGTCACTCAAGTCCATATGAGTCAATTCACTTTTGTCTTTTACTGAATTATGGTCTTTCCAACCAGCTTTGATCTCCCAACTGGATTCACAGGTTTTTAACTGGACCTTCGATTTTCGAGCTGTTTCCTTCACGCTTTCAGATCTTACCCAAAGGTAATTCTGCAGTATGTCTTATTGCCGGAACCAAGTAACCCAAAACAACTGCCGGACCAATTCTCAGGTAACCATTTATATGCCTTTTCCCACAAATAAAATAACAGTTTTCTTCTTTAGTACTAATAATGCATCAGCCCTGCATGAAACATTTTCTGATCTATAACTGACAATTGTTTAAACAAAACTGGATTTTTGAATGTCATTCATAGTTGTTTTCAATGAGTTTAAATACGAGTCATAATTAGTATTGCAAAAGTATTGCCATTACTATTCTTAATATAACATCGGTAAGATGGTTATATTGCAATTGCTCCAGCCCACCTGGAGAGTGTCATTTTATAGAAACATACAACTCTTTGTGTGACAGGTAAAAATAAAGTTATTTTGTCCTGATCTCACAGTTCCTGTATCAAAAGTAAATTCTCCCAAGTCTCATTTATCCCCAAAGGGACAGCGGACATTACCAGTCCTCCATATGCTGTTGGTATAACTGTACAAACCCAGCAATTTGAAATGTTCATAGTCTGCTTAACGCATCTCTTGTTTTTCTGTTTTTGTAAGCATCTGCATTGTTTTAACATGTCTAAATCTAAAATCTCAGAGGGTTGTAATTCCTCATTTAAAAATAAAGTTTCTGAGTCTGAGGCTGCTTGCCTTTGCAGCTTTCTATCAGCTTGTGCATTGCCTTTCCAAATCTTATCCTGTTGTTTTGTATGAGCTACATTACAAATAGCTACTTGGTAGGTAACTGAATAGATTCTAATAACTCCAGCCAAATTATGCATGATTAATAGGTTTTCCAATTGGATATTATCATTCCTCTATTTTTCCATTGTTGTGCAAATACATACTGTAGAAAAAGCATAATTGACTATCAGTATATATGTTCACACTTTTGTTTTTGCTAAAGTACACTTGTCAAAAGCTATCAATCTGGCTGCTTGTGCAGATAAGTTGTGTGGTAAGGATTGAGCTTCTAAAATTTCAGTGTCTGTAATACTGTATACCCTACTGATTCTTCCTGTAGGACCCTTCTGGTATGAGCTGTCCACGCATTACATGTCACCTCGGCATATCCAAAGGTATATCTGTGAGATCTTGTCTAGGTAAGTGCTATTGTTCAATTTCCTGTAGGCAGCTGTGTGGTGCCTACAGAGTTGGTAGTTGATGGATTCAATGTCGTGCATATCGCTCAACTGTCATATGAGGTTGGCTCAGCAGTACAAATACACATGAAAGATGTCTAGCAGGAGAAAGGTATGCCACTTTTCTCTGCAGTAAAATTATTGCAACTGTATGAGGCACTCTCAATGTGAGAGGGCAAGGGAATAACACCACTGAGGCCGTAAGCCTGTACTGCCACTGTGGCTGCAACTACTGCTTGTACTACGTGAGGCAAAGATCGTGCCACTGGCCCAACTGTGATGAATAGTAGGTTATGGGGCTGCTTGTCCCTATGTTGTTACACAATACCGGACGCCATATATCCTTGCTTATAATCTACGGGGTCTGAAAGAACCATTTGTGATAATTTCCAGTCCTAAAACTAATGATAGTTTATCAACTGTTTCTAACCTGTAGAAAGCCGCTTCTGCTTCAGTTGTCCATTGTAAAATATCTTGTGCTGCCATTGGTGTCTTATATAAATTAGTTCAGGAGCAGATTCCAAAGCATAATTTGGGTATCCAGTCTGCCAAAATTAGTTGTACCTAAGAAAGACACATTTCTTTCTTTGGTTGTTGGTTTGGGTGCTTGCAAAATCGCTGTTTTTCTTCCTCATCTAGTATTCTCTATCTTCATTGATATTACATATCCTAGGTATCTAACTTGTTTTCTCCAAAGTTGTAACTTACTTTGTTTACTTTGTGTCCTTTTGTGTTGCTAAAATTTCAATAATGCTACTGTATCCTCCCCTGCAATTGTTGGTGGGTGGGGGTTGCTAGCAGATGTCATCTACATAAAGTAGAATGTAACTACCTCCCAGTGGGTAAATCCTGTCAGGTTGATAGCCATTTTGTGCAAAAATTGTTGGCCTCTCACAATATCCCTGTGGTAGTCGCAGTATATGTATACCTTTTACCCTGAAAATGTAAAATGCAAACCAATCTTGGACTATCAGGATGTATATAACATTGAAAGAAAGCATTGCTATTATCTACCATAGAGAAATACTTTCTGTTATGAGGTTCTAAATCATTTTACAGAGTATGTGGGTCTGGCACTGCAGCTCTAGGGTATTACTGCATTATTTACAGCTTGTAAATCTTGTACCATCCGGCCATTCTCGCTTGCTTTTTTAACAGGAAATAGGGTGTACATGGTGAATCAGGAGATTCTCACTAGGCATTCTTCTTGAGTAATGCTGCTATTATAGGCTTAATTCTATTTCTGCATCCTTTCTCTCAAAGGGTATTGTCTTTTCTGTGGTCTGAAAGCTGACTTTGGGGTTATTGTAACTGGTCCTGCTGTTTGAATAAGTCCTACATCTGACTTGCCTGTTGACCAGAGAGTTGTTGGAATTTCACATAAGGTCTTTTCTTCTTCTAATAAAAATGCTAATCAGCTGTCCTCGCTAAATTGCAAGTGCACAGCTGGATGTGTCTGTGTCATCCAATTCAGTTTTTGTTTTTGTATCCCTTGTTCTGATAGTTCTAAATCAGTCTGTTTCTCCCATCTTGTTACTTTTTCTCCTAAATCTGCCCATTTGACACTTCTTTGTTTTGTCAAGCTGACATGTGGTAAACTGATTCGACCTATACAATGCAAGGAATTCTTGAGGTAACGAACAGTTAACTACACTGTTCCTTTCCAGTATCCCAGTACAAAGTCTCGGTGAAACCAATCTAGTTGAATGATTTTAAACAATTTCTTGCTCATATTCTCTATCAGGTCCTGTGTAGTACAGTAGTATAGAGTACAGTGTAACAAATGCTGTCGATCAGTGTCAAGGGAGGGGCTTCACCTGATTAAGTTACTGCTCATCGTCTCCCTTGGTTACTGCCCTGGACCAGTCGTGACTAGGTCCTGGCTGTACCAGTAAAAGTTTCACTGTCACACTCACAAAGGTATCCATTTATCTCTGTGCTCCATACCTTGTACAGTTGGAACTACTGCTATGCTAAATATCTGTATAAGGTCCCTGCCCAATAGGTTTACTGACACTTTGCAAAACAACTATCTTACTTCTCTGGTCATACCTGAAATAGGGCTGCTATTGGTATCATGGGAAAGTGGTTCCTGTATAGTTGTCCATTTTATGGCTTTTACTAGTATATAATCAGGTGATTTGAAATGTTCTGTAACTTGAGGGGTGACTGTGTCCTGCGGATTGCTGAGTCACCACAGGAATTTTGATTCTCCACCACCAAAGTGTAACTTCCTGCCTCGATTCTACAAGTGTTTCAAGCCCACAATGCTAAGTCCAAAATTTCACTTTCTTCATCCTCCATATCTATTTGCACTCTCCACTCCTTCTATCACATTTTACATGTGTTTTCTGTTTATTAACTTTCCCGATGATTTCTGACTTTCACTCTGACGTATCCTCACTATCATATAGTCAGTCCTTCATCTCCCTTATCTCTGTACTCACCTTTGTTTTGCCTACAACCTCATTCTTTTCCTGCATTTGAAGTATTCACCTCTATTTTTCCTCTTCAAAATCTCTGATCATTTTATCAGACCGTTTGCTCTGGGCATTCTTGTCCTTTTACCCGGGACCAAAATACAGCCACTTCAGTCTGGCCTCCTCTCTCAGCAGTGAAACGGTGCCATCTTTCTTTACCATTAAAATGTCCTCTCAAAGCATGTCTAGTTTATTCGAGTAAGGCTTGTAGCCTCTGTTCGATGATCTGTCATATGCTTCTGTAATGAAGCAACTAATAGGTGCAATGCAAACCTTTCAAAATGCATTTTTAATTGTTGTTCATACTGGGAATCATTTGTTTGTCTCTTCAGGAACTGACATACCGCTATGATTATTAAAACATTCTAATCAATCTAGCATAATATCCATCTATTGTCTTGTTTTCTCTCTGTTGTATGCATTGATTAATGCAAGTCCAGTCTGCTCTAGGTTTCATTTTCTCAGAGATTCGGTCTGTCAGACCTTTTCACTCTGTTGTCTAACTCTGCCACTATGTGGGAGTGGTCTAAGTTCTGTATTACAGATTCCAGGTGCCACAAATCATGTGCCAATCTGACCTATAACTTGTCTTACTACTTTTTTCTACTTCTTCCCATTCAAGTGGTAACTTAACCTCATGCCTTGTAAATCTTCTAAAAAATTTCAGAAATTAACTTTCGGATGGGGATTCCCCAGTACTTCCTCGACAGTCTTCCGTGTCCATGTATTCATATACTAAGAGTGTTAGTCTTGCCCTTCCTGTCCCGTCTGAGATTTGAACTTCTATAAGTGGGCATATTTCTTCCTCAATTCTCATCCTGTAGATTTCTCTCTATTTGTATGATTCTGTGTCCCTGTTTTATGTGTTTTACGTGTTCGGGACCTAGTCTCAATAGGATCTCTAACAAAATGGTTGTGGTTCATTGAAACTTCAGGATAACGCTGAGGTGGACCAGCCTGTCCACCGCCTTCATCCTGGAAAAGGTAAATGAGGGGTAAGGGAGGAAGAGGAGGAGCTGTCAAGATACTTTCAAGGTATATCCCTTGTCTAAAAACAATAAGCTTTTGAATTTTAAGCTCTCGCTCTTCTACGATTTGCTTTCCCTCAATCCACCTGTGTGCTTGAGGAATGCCTAGTTGGCGTTGCTTTTGCCTGACCTCCTGCATCAGATTTAAGCTTCGTTTAAGGAGTTTAACTAGTGAAGGTGTATCTAGTTTACCATCAAAATCTATTTATTAACCCATTTCAGATAATACCTAACGCTATTGTGAACGCTGTGTAATTGCATGTATTTTATGCCTCGTTAGCGGATCTCTAGAGGTTTTGAAAATTGATTACCTTAAGGTCAAAGAAAATACGAACTCTTTTTATCACATACGATATCAATTTCTTAGTTCCTGTTTACAGTTTATCTTAGGAATAACTGTCTACCTTTATTCTGTTACCCTGATCTATGACTAAATATACAGTACTTCCTTTGGTTCCTGATCTGCAAAACAAATCTTTGACAACAATATACTGTAACCTAGTCCCTGATCTAAAACAGAAAAGGCAAATCTTTCCTACCTGAGCCTCCGGTATTGAAAATCGCTCAATTCCGCTTCTTGGCTACAGATCAGAAAGTAATAGCCTTCTTTACACAATGGCTACCCAGTCGGAGGTCTTTTCACTAAGAAGAACCATTTCTGTAATCTCTCCAGTAGTATTCGACCAACATACGCTTCCTGATCTGTAACTCTACTAAGGGAATTCCGCCTCGAAGGACCAAACTACAAATAAAATTAAGAATTCAATACACAGGGAGGTTCAGATTCAAAAAGTTTACTAGTGTACACCAGGAGGCAAAACGTACAAGTACAGAATTTTGTCTGACATGAAACAGGAAGCACACAATTTTATATAGGTTTAACATTTAGCTATGCCCACCTTTCTGACGGATATGTCACAGGGCATCTACATCACTTTAGCTTACAATTCTATTATCTATTGTTCATTGATGCTGTACAAATAAAAAAATTTTCCCCTTAGATACAATACGGCCTTGCTATCCAGCTGGTCAGTCATAATGTCTTCTTTCTGTAAAGTTACTTATCCAAGGCTCTATCAGTTCAATACAATAGCAGCCTAGTCTTTTAATGCATGTCTCTTTGTTCTGCTACACTTTCCTCACACAGCCGCGCTATCCTCAGTAACACATAATAAGGCCATCTCATTCCACAGGAAAGAGCAGAAGATTTCCATTATTTCACACATTTAATTTCCTGACCCAAAGTAGATAATCACTTCTAGAAAAGTATAAACATTAAAACTTGCTAAGCTAGCATTCTGTCAGGGTCAGGGATCAGCTTGCTTCAAGCCACACTGTAGTTTCAAAACTACTTCATTTAAACATGAATTAATTATACTACTATATGATTAATAGAATGAAATGCATTATATACTACTTTGCTTTTTAAACTGGCATTTCATGTATTCAATGCACATTTTTCTAACATTTCCCCCTATTAATACTTTTTTATCTCTATTTGAAGTATGCATAGTGTCATTTCTATCTCCTAGCCTTTTCCGCTTAGGATTTTCAGCTAGAGTCATTGAATCTATACTTCAAAAAAGCTATCTGAAATCAATCTTCAATTACAATATCTTGGTAAAAAAGTTTCCAGTAACAGATACATCAACAAAATCTTGATTAATCTTTCATGCAGGGAATTCCACAGCAAACACATGCTCCTATTAGGAGTATTCCCACACAAAATGGCAATTAGAATATTCATTAGATGGAACCCCACCCCCAAATAGATTCTGGAAATGTCCCACAGTGGTTTTGGGCCTGTTCAGTCATGGCTGATAATTTAAGTTGAATTACCCTAGGTGGTTATTTATCTCGACGCATTGTCAGGAATAAAAGCACAGCATTCTTCTTGATAAGGTAATGTACCACCTCTTACAATTAGGTGAAGTCAAGATTAACTGATTTTGTAGCACAACAATTCTCATTGCATTGAGTTCATCAGTCAACAATTCTAGTGTGGAAAAAGTTGCATTACTCATTACTTCGAGAAGTTTCGACAACTTCCTCAGCTCCCAGATTGATTTGACTGCTCCATAAGCTGGGGAGTATTCTGCCCAGGATATAACACTGTCACCAAGTCCACATGAGTCAATTCACTTTTGTCTTTTACTGAATTATGGTCTTTCCAACCAGCTTTGATCTTCCCAGTAACTGATTCTACAGGTTTCTTTAACTGGGACCTTCGATTTTCGAAGGTTTCACGCTTTCAGATCTTACCCAAAGGTAATTCTGCAGTATGTCTTATTGCCGAACCAAGTAACTCCAAAAACAACTGGCTTGACCACCTTGTAGGTAAATCCATTTATATGCCTTTTTCCCACAAATAAAATAACAGTTTTCTTTAGTACCTACATACGCATCAGCCCTGCATGAAACATTTTCTGATCTATAACTGACAATTGTTTAAACAAAACTGATTTTTCTGAATGTCACTATAGTTGTTTTCAATGAGTTTAAATATCACTCATAATTAGTATTGCAAAAGTATTGCCATTACTATTCTTAATATAACATCGTAAGATATGGTTATATTGCAATTGCTCCAGCCCACATGGAGAGTGTCATTTTATAGAAACATACAACTCCTTTTGTGTGACAGGTAAAAATAAAGCTATTTTGTCCCAGGATCCTCACAGTTCCTGTGTCGAAAAGTAAATTCCTCCTGTCTCATTTATCCCTTAAAGGGGACAGTGGACAATTAGTCCCTCCATATGTTGTTGGTATAGCTGTACAAACCTGTGCAATTTGAAATGTTCATAGTCTCTGCATACACACGTTTCATGGCCAGGTATGTGTTATTAAATTTGGATGTCAGTCTATAGATGTTTCATCAATACTTTCCACTTTCACTTGTGTGGTTGTGTGTAGGATAAACCACAGCAAAAGGGAAAATTGTCACAATTACAGTTAATAAATGTACACACAACAAAAATGATTATGCAACATCTCTGGGGTTGATCTAAACTTCTGTTCGCTTTTGTTTTGGCCATCTCGTCTGGTTGTATCAGTCTCAAAGTTTTATCAAATTGAAAGCCCTTTACCGGGTTTACACAAGAAATGAACCTATAGGACGCCCCTTCGCCACTCTAACTGCAGTATGCTAGTTAACAGAACCTGGTAATGGCAATCCCTCTCCCCACTTTGACTCGCTTCAATTCTTCCTTTTCGCCACTTTCAGCCAGACGCATGCCCCAGGAGTCAAGACTGCTTCCACCGGGTCTGGTCTACTCCCTTATCTGAAAAAGAGTTAAACTGCAAAAACAGATTTATTTGTTAACAGTTTTCATAACTAGTTAATGAACTGTCAGTCTCCCCAGTTCTGCAGGCATGAGAGTTTGCACTGAGGCACATAATATGCTCTCCCAAAAATCATTTCAAAAAGGAGTCAAACCCTTTACATTTGGAACCGTTCTCATACTCAGCAGTGCTAAAGGCAGACAGTATATCCAATTCTTTTGGGTCTCTTCTACTAGCTTCCTTATTTATTCTTAGGGCACCATTGTACTCTTTCCAACCAGTCCCAAGGACTGTGGTGGTAAGTACAATGGTTCTTCACAAGGAGATACCAAAATTCCCAAGCTGGTGAATCGCCTGATTCACAAAATGTGCGCCATTGTCACTATAAATCCTCTCTGGAATGCCAAATCTAGGGATTACTTCTTTATCAGGCTTCTCGCCACTGCTGCTGCATCCGGTTTTGGTAGGAAAAGCTTCTACCCATTTAGAAACGTGTCAACAATAACTAAACAAAACGCCTTCCTTCACATTTATTCACTTAAGTGAAATCCATACAAATAGTATGGAACGGGTATGGTGGTATAGGAAACTTTGCTTGGTTTTAAATGCTCTTGTGCATGATGCTTGTTACAAGTATGACAAGCTGCACAAAATTTTGTGTAATTTGTGTATCCGCATGTATGGAATATTCGATTTACTAACTGTACTCATCTCCTGTTGAGACATTACGGCACGCCCATGGCTCAACAAAGCTGCATATCTAAATAAATTAGGACGGGCAATAACGGCTTTCTCTTTCTTTGAAATGTACAGTCCATTCTCAAGAATTGCACCTCGCTTTCTTACCCATTTTGTTTTTCTGCTTTTGTAGTAAGCTGCCTGCATTGTTTTTAACATGTCTAAATTCAAAATCTCAGAGGGTTGTAATTCCTCATTTAAAATAAAGTTTCTGAGTCTGAGGCTGCTTTGTTCTGTAGCTGCATCAGCCTTGCATTGCCTTTCGGAAATCTTATCCTGCTGTTTTGTATGAGCTACATTTACAAATAGCTAATTTGGTAGGTAACTGAATAGATTCTAATAACTCCAAAATAAATTACATGTGATTAATAGGTTTTCCACTGGATGTTATCATTCCTCTCTATTTTTCCATTGTTGTGCAAATACATAAAAATTGTAGAAAAGCATACTGATCATCAGTATATATGTTCACACTTTGTTTTTACAAAGTACACGCCTGTCAAAGCACACTCCGCCAGTTTGTGCAGATAAGTTGTGTGGTAAGGATTGAGCTTCTAAAAATTTCAGTGTCTGTAACTACTGCATACCCCACCAGATTCTTCCTGTAGGACCCTCTTCTGCATGAGCTGTCCACTGCATATGTCACCTGGTATTTATCCAAAGGCATATCTAGAGATCTTGTTCAGGTAAGGCTAGCTGTTCAATTTCCTGCAGGCAGCTGTGTGGTGTGCTCCACAGGAGTTGGAAGTAATGTTGATGGATTCAATGTCACATCGCTCAATTGTCATATGAGGTTGGCTCAGCAGTATAGTCATACATGAAAGATGTCTAGCAGGAGAAAGGTATGCCACTTTTCTTGCAGTAAATTATTGTAACTGCATGAGGCACTCTCAATGTGAGAGGGTGCAATAACACCACTGAGTACGAAGCCTGTACTGCCATTGTGGCTGCAACTACTGCTTGTACACAGTGAGGCAAGATCGTGCCACTGGGTCTAACTGTGATGAATAGTAGGCTTTGGGCGTTGGTTTGTCCCCATGTTGTTACAGCCAATAATTGATGTCATATATCCTTGTTTAATTCACGGGTCTGAAAGAACCGCTTGTGATAATTTGAAGTCCTAAAACTAATGAAGAAGTTTATCAATCACTTCAACCTGCAGAAAGCTGTTTCGCTTCCAGTTGTCCATTGTAAAATATCTTGTGCTGCCATTGGTGTCTTATATATCAAATCAGTCAGTGGAGCAGATTCCAGCATAATTTGGTATCCAGCTACTAATAAAATTAGTTGTAACCTAAGAAAGACATCATTTCTTCTTGGTTGTTGGTTTGGGTGTTTGCAAAATCGCTGTTTTTTCTTTTCCTCATCTAGTATTCTACCTTTCCATTGGATATTACATATCCTAGTATCTAACTTGTTTCTCCAAAGTTGTAACTTATTGTTTACTTTGTGTCCTTTTGTGTTGCTAAAAATTTCAATAATGCTACTGTATCCCTCCTGCACTGTTGCTAGTAATAAGTAGCAAGATGTCATCTACATAAAGTAGAATGTAACTACTCCCAGTGAGGTAACCTGCCAGGTTGCTAGCCATTTTCAGTAAAAATTGTTGGCTCTTACAATATCCTGTGGTATTCTAGTATATGTATACCTTTTTTACCTGAAATGTAAAATGCAAAACCAATCTTGACTATCAGGATGTATATATTGAAAAGAAAGCATTGCTAATATCTACTACAGAGAAATACTCTGTTGCGGTTCTAAGTCATTTAACAGAGTATGTATTCTGGCACCGTATGCTCTAGGGTATTACTGCATTATTTACAGCTTGTAAATCTTGTACCATCCGCCATTCCATCGCTTGCTTTTTAACAGGAAATAGGGTGTATTACACGGTGAATTAGGAGATTCTAACAGTATTCCTTCTTTGAGTAATGCTGCTATTATATATTTAATTCTATTTCTGCATCCCTTTCCTCAAAGTGTATTGTCTTTCTGTGGTCTGAAAGCTGACTTTGGGGTAATTGTGTAACTGGTCCTGTTCATGAATAAGTCCCACATCTGACTCTGCCTGCTGACCAGAGAGTTAAGTTGGAATTTCACATAAGGTCTTTTCTTCTTTCTTTTTAATAATGTTAATCAGCTGTCCTCGCTTAAATTGCAAGTGTACAGCTGGATGTGTCTGTGCCAACCAATTCAGTTTTTGTTTTTGTATCCCTTGTTCTGATAAATTCTAAATCAGTCTGTTTCTCCCATTTTGTTAATACTTTTTTTCTCCTAAATCTGCCCATTTGACACTTTTTGTTCTTTTGTCAAGCTGACATGTGGTAAACTGATTTGATCTATACAATGCAAGGAATTCTTGAGGTAATCTAACAGCTAACTACACTGTCTTCAGTATCCCAGTACAAAGTACGCGAAAACCAATCTAGTTGCACGCATTTTTAAACAATTCTTTGCTCATATTCTCCATCAGGTCCTGTGTAGTACAGTAGTATAGAGTGTTGCAACAAATGCTGTCGATCAGCAAGGCCAAGGAGGGGGCTTTACTGATGGCTAAGATTCATCAGTTCCTGTTACTGCCCTGGACCAGTCGCGGGACTAGGTCCCATAAAAATTAGTAAAGTTCACCTGCCAGACTCAGCTGTATCCATTTGTCTCTGTGCCTCCATACCTTGTACAGTTGGAACTACTGCTATGCTGGGGCCATTCCTGCATAAGGTCCCTGCCCAATGGGTTTACTGACACTTTGCAGAAACAACTATTTTACTTCTTTGGTCATACCTGAAATGATTAGTTATTGCTATATCATGGGGAAAGTGGTTCTGTATAGCTGTCCATTTGTGGCTTTTACTAGTATATAATCGTGATTTGGAATGTCTTGCACTTGGAGGTGTATCAAGTCCTGCGGATGCTCCCACAGGAATGACCTTCCTCCGTTCACAAGTGTGTAACTTCCGTTTCAGATCCGCTTAAGTAGAGCTCAAGCTCCACAATGCTAAGTCCAAAATTTCTACTCCTTTCATCCTCCATATCTATTTGCACTTCCTCTACCTTCAATCACATTTACTTGTGTTTCTGTTTCATTAACTTTTCCTGATGATTTCTGATCTCAATTTGACGAATCCTCACTGTCATATAGTCAGCCTCATCTCCTTTATCTCTGTAATCACTCTTTTGTTTTGCCTACAATCCCTGCTAGATGCCCTTTTTCTCCGCATTTGAAGTATCTAATCTCTTTTTCCTCTCTTTCAAAATCTTCTGATCATTTATCAGACTGTTTGTTTCCTGGGCATTCTTTTGCCCTTTTTACCTGGACTGTAATACAAATACTTTCCAGTCTGTCTTCAGCAGCAGTGAAGACTTGTATTTCTTTCTTTTTACTATTAAAATGTCTCTCAGCAGGTCTAGCGATTCGAAAGCAAGGCTTGTAGCCTCCTGTTTGATGATCTATCATATGACTGCACGAAGCAACCAATAGGTAATGCAAACCTTTCAAAAATGCATTTTTAATTGTTGTCTGGTACGGGAATCATTCATTGGTTCTCAGAACCGACACCGCCAAGATTGACAAAACATTCTTAACCCAGCATAATATCCATCTATTGTCTCGCTTTCCTGTTGTATGCATTGATTAATGCAAGTCCAGTCTGCTCTAGGTTTCCATTTCTCAGAGATTCGGTCTGTCAGACCTTTTCACTCTGTTGTCTAACTCTGCGCTACTTGGGAGTGGTCTAAGTCTCTGCATTACACATCCCAGGTGCCACAAATCATGTGCCAATCTGGGACCTATAACTTGTCTTACTACTTTTTCTACTTCTTCCCATTCAAGTGGTAACTTAACCTCATGCCTTGTAAATCTCTAAAAATTCCCTCAGAAATTAACTTTCTTTGATGGGGATTCTCAGTAGCTCTTCCTCGATGTCTCTTCCGTAGTCCATGGTCTATATACTAAGAGTGTTGGGTCTTGCCCTCCTGTCCTGCCTGAGGATTTGGAACTTCTATAAGTGGGTATATTTCTTTCCTCACTCTCATCCTGTAGATTTCTCTCTATTTGGTATGATTCTGTGTCCCTATTTGTTTTACTTGTTCGGACCTAGTCTCACAGGGATCTCTAACAAATGGTTGTGGTTCATTGAACTTTCAGGGATGGACGCTGAGGTGGACTCAGCCTGTCCACTCTGCCTCATATCCTGAAAAGGGCAAGGGAGGAGGGAGGAGGAGCCAGTCGCTAATACCAAGTTATTATCCCTCTTTGTCTAAAAAATAATGTTTTGAATTTTTAAGTTTCTGTTCTCATTGATTTGTTTCCTCTCAATCCACCTGTGTGTTTGAGGAATGCCTAGTTGGCTTGCTTTTTGCCTGACCTCCCACTGTGATTTGAAGCTGTTTAAGGAGTTTAACTAGTGAAGGTGCATTCAGCCTACTACCAAATTCATATTTATTAACCCATTTTGTATAATACCTAACGTTATCAGAACGTTGTAATTGCATGTATTTTATGTCTTCGGTTAGCGGATTTCGCGAGGTTTTAGTGCACTGATTACCCATGTCAAAGAAAATGTTAATGTAACCCTTTTTTATCACGTGATATCAATTTCTTAGTTCCTGTTTACAGTTTATCTAATAACTGTCTACCTTATTCTGTTACTCCTGATCTATGACCAAATATACAGTAATTTCCCTTTGTCCCTGATCTGCAAACAAATCTTGACAACAATATACTGTAACCCAATCCCGATCCAAAAACAGAAAAAAGGCAAATTCCTACCTGAGCCCGTATTGAAAAATCGCTCAAATTCCTCGCCTTCGCCACAGATCAGAAAGTGGCTAGCCTCTTTTACAGACTTACACCAGTCGGAGGTCTTTTTCACTAAGAAGAACCATTTCGGTAACTTCTCCCATGCAGTATTCGGACCACCGACACGCCTGATCTGCAGCTTACTAAGGAATTTGTCTGAAAGGACCAAACTGTTAAATAAAATTAAGAATTCAATACACAGGAGGTTCAGATTCAAAAGTTTACTAGTGTACACCAGGAGGCAAAACGCATAAGTACAGAATTGTGTCTGACATGAAACAGAAGCACGTAATTTTATATATAGGTTTAACATTTTCCATTATGCTCATCTTCTTCTGATGTGATATGTCACAGGGCATCTACATCACTTTGGCCATAATTCTACATTCATTAAAGTACAGCATTCTTTCTTTGATAAGACGACGTACTCACCTCTTGCTACTAAGGTGAAGTCAAGAGCCATCCGATTTTGTAGCACAACAGTTCATTGCATTGAGTTCATCAGTCACCAATTCTAGGTGGAAAAGTTGTACTACTCATTACTTCGAGAAGTTTCTGACACCTCAGCTCCCCAGATCGATTTGACTGCTCCATAAGCTGGGAGTATTCCTGCCCAGGATATAACACTGTCACTCAAGTCCATATGAGTCAATTCACTTTGTCTTTTTACTGAATTATGGTCTTTCCAACCAGCTTGATCTTCCCAACTGGATTCACAGGTTTCTTAACTGGACCTTCGGATTTTCGAAGCTGTTTCCTCTTATGTTTCAGGATCTTACCCAAAGGTAATTCTGCAGTGTGTCTTATTGCCGGAACCAAGTAACCTAAAACAACTGCCGGACCAATTCTCAGGTAACCATTTATATGCCTTTTTTCCCACAAATAAAATAACAGTTTTTACTTTAGTACTATCACGCATCGTGGCCCCAAAAGGCGAAACATTTTCTGATCTATAACTGACAATTGTTTCTGAACAAAACTGGGATTTTTTGAATGTCACTCATAGTTGTTTTCAATGAGTTTATATAATGAGTCATACTAGTATTGCAAAATGTATTGCCATTACTATTCTTAATATAACATCGGTAGATATGGTTATATTGTAAATTGTTCAGCCTAATTCGAGAGTGTCATTTTATAGAAACATACAACCTCTTTTGTGTGACAGGTCAAAACATAGCTATTTTGTTCTGTGATCGCACAGTGCCTGTGCTCTAAAAGTAAATTCTCCCAAGTCTCATTTATCCCCTAAAGGACAAAGCGGACATTACCAGTCCTCCATATGCTGTTGGTATAGCTGTACAAACCCAGTAATCGAAATGTCTATAGTCTCTCACACACGCTTCTATGGCTGTGGTATGTGTTAAATTTGATGTCAGTCTATAGATGTTTCATCACGCCTTCCCACTTTCACTTGTGTGGTTGTGTGTAGGATAAACTACAGCAAAAGGAAAATTGTCACAATTACAGTGCTAATAAATGTACACAACAAAATGATTATGCAACATCTCTTGGGTTGATCTAAACTTGTATCTACTCCTTTGTTTTGGCCATCTCGGTCTGGTTGTGTATCAGTTCCAAAAGTTTTACTGTTGAAAGTTCTTTACCGGGTTTGCAATGCATTAAATGAACCCAGGACGCCCTTCTTGGCCACTCTAACTGCAGTAGGCATTGCTAACAGAACCTGGTACGGTCCTCCACTTTGACTCACCTAATTCTTCTCCTTTCGGCTACTTTCAGTGAGACGTATGTCCCAGGAGCCAAGACTGTTTCCCACTGGTCTGGTCTGTTCCTTATCTGAAAAGAGTTAAACTGCAAAAACAGGATTTATTTGTTAACAGTTCTTCCCATATAACTAGCTAATGAACTGTCAGTCTCCTGCTCTGCAGGCATGAGCTTTCCACTGAGGCACATAATATGCTCTCCCAAAAATCATTTCCCAAAGTGAGTCAAACCTCTTACATTTGGAACTGTTCTCACTCAGCAGTGCTAAAGGCAGACAGTATATCCAATTCTTTTGGGTCTCTTCTACCAGCTCTTGGGGCTTATTCTTTAGGGTACCATTGTACCTTCCACCAGTCCTGCTGACTGTGGGTAGGCACAATGGTTCTTCAAGGAGACACCAAAATCTTCCCAAGCTGGTGAATCGTCTGATTCACAAAATGTGTGCCATTGTCACTATAAATCCTCTCCTGAATGCCAAATCTAGGATTACTTTTTATCAGGGCTTTCGCACTGTTATTGCATCCGGTTTTTGTAGAAAAAGCTTCTACCCATTTAGAAACATGTCTACAATAATTCAAACAAAACTTCTTCCTTCACATTTATTCAGTTCTATGAAATCCATACAAATAGTATGGGAACGTGGGTGGCTGTGGTATAGGAAACTTCTGCTTGGTTTTAAATGTTCTTTGCATGATGCTTGTTACAAGTATGACAAGCTGCACAAATTTTTTGTGTAATTTGTGTATCCGTATGTTTGGAATATCTGATTACTAACTGAACCATCCTCTGTTGAGACATGGCACTGCCCAGGCTCAACAAGCTGCATATCTAAATAAATTAGAAGGCAATATTGGTTTTCTTTGAAATGTACAGTCCATTCTCAAGAATTGCACCTTTGTTTTACCCATTATTGTTTTTCTGCTTTTTGTAGTAAGCATTGCATTGTTTTTAACATGTCTAAATCTAAATCACAGAGGGTTGTAATTCTCATTAAAAATAAAGTTTCTGAGTCTGAGGCTGCTTCTCTCATTCTCTTGCAGCTGCATCAGCTCGCATTGCCTTTCAAATCTTATCCTGCTGTTTTGTATGAGCTACACATTTACAAATAGCTACTTTGGTAGGTAACTGAATAGATTCTAATAACTCCAAAAATAAATTGCATGATTACTGTGGTTTTCCACTGGATGTTATCATCTCCTCTATTTTTCCATTATTGTATGCAAATACATGTACTGTAGAAAAGCATACTGACTATCAGTATATATGTTCACACTTTTGTTTTGCTAAAGTACATGCCTTGTCAAAGTTTCTAACCTGGCCAAGCTTGCAGATAAGTTGTGTGGTAAGGATTGAGCTTCAAAATTTCAGGCAGTCTGTAACTACTGCATACCCTACTCAGATTCTTCCTGTAGGACCCATTCTGCATGAGCTACCCAATGTAATATGTCACTTTGCATTATCCAAGGGTATACCTGTGAGATCTTGTCTAGGTAAGGCTAGTTGTTCACTCTGCAGGCAGCTGTGGTGTGCCTCCACAGGAGTTGAAGTAATGTTGATGGGATTCTATGCCGTACATCATTCAATTGTCATATGAGGTTGGCCTCCAGCAGGTCATACATGAAAGATGTCTAGTAGGAGAAAGGTATGCTACTTTTTCTCTTTTGCAGTAAATTATTGCAACTGCATGAGGCACTCTCAATGTGAGAGGGTGGACACCACTGAGGCCGGCCTGTACTGCCATTGCAGTTGCAACTACTGTTTGTACACAGTGAGGCAAAGATCGCTACCAGTATTATCCACCCTACAAAGGGGAAGGGCAATCCTGGTTCTGGCTTAACTGCCAGTTTCAGTATGACCGTTTATTGTTTTTAGCTTTCTTTTTGCATTTCAAGCATATTTCTGCATAGAGAAAAATACCCCTGGAAAGTTGTTTTTCTCCAAGAGGGAAAAAGCTAGGAGGTTGAAACTCTGCAGGTGTGTAGGGTATTATCCACCCTACAAAGGGGTAGGGCAATCCTGGTTCTGGCTTAACTGCCAGTTTCAGTATGACCGTTTATTGTTTTAGCTTTCCTATGCATTTCAAGCATGTTTCTGCATAGAGAAAAAATAACCCTAGAAAGTTGTTTTTCTCCAAGAGAGAAAAAGCTAGGAGGCTGAAACTCTGCAGGTGTGTAGAGTATTATCCACCCTACAAAGAGGAAGGGCAATCCTGGTTCTGGCTTAACTGCCAGTTTCAGTATGACCGTTTATTGTTTTAGCTTTCTTTTTGCATTTCAAGCATATTTCTGCATAGAGAAAAAAATACCCCTGGAAAGTTGTTTTTCTCCAAGAGGGAAAAAGCTAGGAGGCTGAAACTCTGCAGGTGTGTAGAGTATTATCCACCCTACAAAGGGGAAGGGCAATCCTGGTTCTGGCTTAACTGCCAGTTTCAGTATGACCGTTTATTGTTTTTAGCTTTCCCTATGCATTTCAAGCATGTTTCTGCATAGAGAAAAAATAACCCTAGAAAGTTGTTTTTCTCCAAGAGGGAAAAAGCTAGGAGGCTGAAACTCTGCAGGTGTGTAGAGTATTATCCACCCTACAAAGGGGAAGGGCAATCCTGGTTCTGGCTTAACTGCCAGTTTCAGTATGACCGTTTATTGTTTTAGCTTTCCTATGCATTTCAAGCATGTTTCTGCATAGAGAAAAAATAACCCTAGAAAGTTGTTTTTCTCCAAGAGAGAAAAAAGCTAGGAGGCTGAAACTCTGCAGGTGTGTAGAGTATTATCCACCCTACAAAGGGAAGGGCAATCCTGGTTCTGGCTTAACTGCCAGTTTCAGTATGACCGTTTATTGTTTTTAGCTTTCCCTATGCATTTCAAGCATGTTTCTGCATAGAGAAAAAATAACCCTAGAAAGTTGTTTTTCTCCAAGAGAGAAAAAAGCTAGGAGGCTGAAACTCTGCAGGTGTGTAGAGTATTATCCACCCTACAAAGGGGAAGGGCAATCCTGGTTCTGGCTTAACTGCCAGTTTCAGTATGACCGTTTATTGTTTTTAGCTTTCCCTATGCATTTCAAGCATGTTTCTGCATAGAGAAAAAATAACCCTAGAAAGTTGTTTTTCTCCAAGAGGGAAAAAGCTAGGAGGCTGAAACTCTGCAGGTGTGTAGAGTATTATCCACCCTACAAAGGGAAGGGCAATCCTGGTTCTGGCTTAACTGCCAGTTTCAGTATGACCGTTTATTGTTTTTAGCTTTCCCTATGCATTTCAAGCATGTTTCTGCATAGAGAAAAAATAACCCTAGAAAGTTGTTTTTCTCCAAGAGAGAAAAAGCTAGGAGGCTGAAACTCTGCAGGTGTGTAGAGTATTATCCACCCTACAAAGGGGAAGGGCAATCCTGGTTCTGGCTTAACTGCCAGTTTCAGTATGACCGTTTATTGTTTTTAGCTTTCCCTATGCATTTCAAGCATGTTTCTGCATAGAGAAAAAAATGACCCTAGAAAGTTGTTTTTCTCCAAGAGAGAAAAAGCTACGAGGCTGAAACTCTGCAGGTGTGTAGAGTATTATCCACCCTACAAAGGGGAAGGGCAATCCTGGTTCTGGCTTAACTGCCAGTTTCAGTATGACCGTTTATTGTTTTTAGCTTTCTTTTTGCATTTCAAGCATATTTCTGCATAGAGAAAAAATACCCCTGGAAAGTTGTTTTTCTCCAAGAGGGAAAAAGCTAGGAGGCTGAAACTCTGCAGGTGTGTAGGGTATTATCCACCCTACAAAGGGGTAGGGCAATCCTGGTTCTGGCTTAACTGCCAGTTTCAGTATGACCGTTTATTGTTTTTAGCTTTCCTATGCATTTCAAGCATGTTTCTGCATAGAGAAAAATAACCCTAGAAAGTTGTTTTTCTCCAAGAGAGAAAAAGCTAGGAGGCTGAAACTCTGCAGGTGTGTAGAGTATTATCCACCCTACAAAGGGGAAGGGCAATCCTGGTTCTGGCTTAACTGCCAGTTTCAGTATGACCGTTTATTGTTTTAGCTTTCCCTATGCATTTCAAGCATGTTTCTGCATAGAGAAAAAATAACCCTAGAAAGTTGTTTTTCTCCAAGAGAGAAAAAGCTAGGAGGCTGAAACTCTGCAGGTGTGTAGAGTATTATCCACCCTACAAAGGGGAAGGGCAATCCTGGTTCTGGCTTAACTGCCAGTTTCAGTATGACCGTTTATTGTTTTAGCTTTCCCTATGCATTTCAAGCATGTTTCTGCATAGAGAAAAATAACCCTAGAAAGTTGTTTTTCTCCAAGAGAGAAAAAGCTAGGAGTCTGAAACTCTGCAGGTGTGTAGAGTATTATCCACCCTACAAAGGGGAAGGGCAATCCTGGTTCTGGCTTAACTGCCAGTTTCAGTACGACCGTTTATTGTTTTTAGCTTTCCCTATGCATTTCAAGCATGTTTCTGCATAGAGAAAAAAAACCCCTAGAAAGTTGTTTTTCTCCAAGAGAGAAAAAGCTAGGAGGCTGAAACTCTGCAGGTGTGTAGAGTATTATCCACCCTACAAAGGGAAGGGCAATCCTGGTTCTGGCTTAACTGCCAGTTTCAGTATGACCGTTTATTGTTTTTAGCTTTCCCTATGCATTTCAAGCATGTTTCTGCATAGAGAAAAAATAACCCTAGAAAGTTGTTTTTCTCCAAGAGGGAAAAAGCTAGGAGGCTGAAACTCTGCAGGTGTGTAGAGTATTATCCACCCTACAAACGGGAAGGGCAATCCTGGTTCTGGCTTAACTGCCAGTTTCAGTATGACCGTTTATTGTTTTAGCTTTCCCTATGCATTTCAAGCATGTTTCTGCATAGAGAAAAAATAACCCTAGAAAGTTGTTTTTCTCCAAGAGAGAAAAAGCTAGGAGGCTGAAACTCTGCAGGTGTGTAGAGTATTATCCACCCTACAAAGGGAAGGGCAATCCTGGTTCTGGCTTAACTGCCAGTTTCAGTATGACCGTTTATTGTTTTTAGCTTTCCGTATGCATTTCAAGCATATTTCTGCATAGAGAAAAATACCCCTGGAAAGTTGTTTTTCTCCAAGAGGGAAAAAGCTAGGAGGCTGAAACTCTGCAGGTGTGTAGAGTATTATCCACCCTACAAAGGGGAAGGGCAATCCTGGTTCTGGCTTAACTGCCAGTTTCAGTATGACCGTTTATTGTTTTAGCTTTCTTATGCATTTCAAGCATGTTTCTGCATAGAGAAAAAATAACCCTAGAAAGTTGTTTTTCTCCAAGAGAGAAAAAGCTAGGAGGCTGAAACTCTGCAGGTGTGTAGAGTATTATCCACCCTACAAAGGGAAGGGCAATCCTGGTTCTGGCTTAACTGCCAGTTTCAGTATGACCGTTTATTGTTTTTAGCTTTCCCTATGCATTTCAAGCATGTTTCTGCATAGAGAAAAATAACCCTAGAAAGTTGTTTTTCTCCAAGAGAGAAAAAGCTAGGAGGCTGAAACTCTGCAGGTGTGTAGAGTATTATCCACCCTACAAAGGGAAGGGCAATCCTGGTTCTGGCTTAACTGCCAGTTTCAGTATGACCGTTTATTGTTTTTAGCTTTCCCTATGCATTTCAAGCATGTTTCTGCATAGAGAAAAAATAACCCTAGAAAGTTGTTTTTCTCCAAGAGAGAAAAAAGCTAGGAGGCTGAAACTCTGCAGGTGTGTAGAGTATTATCCACCCTACAAACGGGAAGGGCAATCCTGGTTCTGGCTTAACTGCCAGTTTCAGTATGACCGTTTATTGTTTTAGCTTTCCCTATGCATTTCAAGCATGTTTCTGCATAGAGAAAAAATAACCCTAGAAAGTTGTTTTTCTCCAAGAGGGAAAAAGCTAGGAGGCTGAAACTCTGCAGGTGTGTAGGGTATTATCCACCCTACAAAGGGAAGGGCAATCCTGGTTCTGGCTTAACTGCCAGTTTCAGTATGACCGTTTATTGTTTTTAGCTTTCCTATGCATTTCAAGCATGTTTCTGCATAGAGAAAAAATAACCCTAGAAAGTTGTTTTTCTCCAAGAGAGAAAAAGCTAGGAGGCTGAAACTCTGCAGGTGTGTAGAGTATTATCCACCCTACAAAGGGAAGGGCAATCCTGGTTCTGGCTTAACTGCCAGTTTCAGTATGACCGTTTATTGTTTTTAGCTTTCTTTTTGCATTTCAAGCATGTTTCTGCATAGAGAAAAAATAACCCTGGAAAGTTGTTTTTCTCCAAGAGGGAAAAAGCTAGGAGGCTGAAACTCTGCAGGTGTGTAGAGTATTATCCACCCTACAAAGGGGAAGGGCAATCCTGGTTCTGGCTTAACTGCCAGTTTCAGTATGACCGTTTATTGTTTTTAGCTTTCCTATGCATTTCAAGCATGTTTCTGCATAGAGAAAAAATAACCCTAGAAAGTTGTTTTTCTCCAAGAGAGAAAAAGCTAGGAGGCTGAAACTCTGCAGGTGTGTAGAGTATTATCCACCCTACAAAGGGGAAGGGCAATCCTGGTTCTGGCTTAACTGCCAGTTTCAGTATGACCGTTTATTGTTTTTAGCTTTCCCTATGCATTTCAAGCATGTTTCTGCATAGAGAAAAATAACCCTAGAAAGTTGTTTTTCTCCAAGAGGGAAAAAGCTAGGAGGCTGAAACTCTGCAGGTGTGTAGAGTATTATCCACCCTACAAAGGGGAAGGGCAATCCTGGTTCTGGCTTAACTGCCAGTTTCAGTATGACCGTTTATTGTTTTTAGCTTTCCTATGCATTTCAAGCATGTTTCTGCATAGAGAAAAATAACCCTAGAAAGTTGTTTTTCTCCAAGAGAGAAAAAGCTAGGAGGCTGAAACTCTGCAGGTGTGTAGAGTATTATCCACCCTACAAAGAGGAAGGGCAATCCTGGTTCTGGCTTAACTGCCAGTTTCAGTATGACCGTTTATTGTTTTTAGCTTTCCCTATGCATTTCAAGCATGTTTCTGCATAGAGAAAAAATAACCCTAGAAAGTTGTTTTTCTCCAAGAGAAAAAAAGCTAGGAGGCTGAAACTCTGCAGGTGTGTAGAGTATTATCCACCCTACAAAGGGGAAGGGCAATCCTGGTTCTGGCTTAACTGCCAGTTTCAGTATGACCGTTTATTGTTTTAGCTTTCCCTATGCATTTCAAGCATGTTTCTGCATAGAGAAAAAATAACCCTAGAAAGTTGTTTTTCTCCAAGAGAGAAAAAGCTAGGAGGCTGAAACTCTGCAGGTGTGTAGAGTATTATCCACCCTACAAAGGGGAAGGGCAATCCTGGTTCTGGCTTAACTGCCAGTTTCAGTATGACCGTTTATTGTTTTTAGCTTTCCCTATGCATTTCAAGCATGTTTCTGCATAGAGAAAAAATAACCCTAGAAAGTTGTTTTTCTCCAAGAGGGAAAAAGCTAGGAGGCTGAAACTCTGCAGGTGTGTAGAGTATTATCCACCCTACAAAGGGGAAGGGCAATCCTGGTTCTGGCTTAACTGCCAGTTTCAGTATGACCGTTTATTGTTTTTAGCTTTCCCTATGCATTTCAAGCATGTTTCTGCATAGAGAAAAATAACCCTAGAAAGTTGTTTTTCTCCAAGAGAGAAAAAGCTAGGAGGCTGAAACTCTGCAGGTGTGTAGAGTATTATCCACCCTACAAAGGGGAAGGGCAATCCTGGTTCTGGCTTAACTGCCAGTTTCAGTATGACCGTTTATTGTTTTAGCTTTCCCTATGCATTTCAAGCATGTTTCTGCATAGAGAAAAAATAACCCTAGAAAGTTGTTTTTCTCCAAGAGAGAAAAAGCTAGGAGGCTGAAACTCTGCAGGTGTGTAGAGTATTATCCACCCTACAAAGGGAAGGGCAATCCTGGTTCTGGCTTAACTGCCAGTTTCAGTATGACCGTTTATTGTTTTTAGCTTTCCTATGCATTTCAAGCATGTTTCTGCATAGAGAAAAAATAACCCTAGAAAGTTGTTTTTCTCCAAGAGGGAAAAAGCTAGGAGGCTGAAACTCTGCAGGTGTGTAGGGTATTATCCACCCTACAAAGGGAAGGGCAATCCTGGTTCTGGCTTAACTGCCAGTTTCAGTATGACCGTTTATTGTTTTTAGCTTTCCCTATGCATTTCAAGCATGTTTCTGCATAGAGAAAAAATAACCCTAGAAAGTTGTTTTTCTCCAAGAGGGAAAAAGCTAGGAGGCTGAAACTCTGCAGGTGTGTAGAGTATTATCCACCCTACAAACGGGAAGGGCAATCCTGGTTCTGGCTTAACTGCCAGTTTCAGTATGACCGTTTATTGTTTTAGCTTTCCCTATGCATTTCAAGCATGTTTCTGCATAGAGAAAAAATAACCCTAGAAAGTTGTTTTTCTCCAAGAGAGAAAAAGCTAGTAGGCTGAAACTCTGCAGGTGTGTAGAGTATTATCCACCCTACAAACGGGAAGGGCAATCCTGGTTCTGGCTTAACTGCCAGTTTCAGTATGACCGTTTATTGTTTTTAGCTTTCCCTATGCATTTCAAGCATGTTTCTGCATAGAGAAAAAATAAACCCTAGAAAGTTGTTTTTCTCCAAGAGAGAAAAAGCTAGGAGTCTGAAACTCTGCAGGTGTGTAGAGTATTATCCACCCTACAAAGGGGAAGGGCAATCCTGGTTCTGGCTTAACTGCCAGTTTCAGTATGACCGTTTATTGTTTTTAGCTTTCTTTTTGCATTTCAAGCATATTTCTGCATAGAGAAAAAATACCCCTGGAAAGTTGTTTTTCTCCAAGAGGGAAAAAGCTAGGAGGTTGAAACTCTGCAGGTGTGTAGGGTATTATCCACCCTACAAAGGGGTAGGGCAATCCTGGTTCTGGCTTAACTGCCAGTTTCAGTATGACTGTTTATTGTTTTTAGCTTTCCCTATGCATTTCAAGCACGTTTCTGCATAGAGAAAAAATACCCCTAGAAAGTTGTTTTTCTCCAAGAGAGAAAAAGCTAGTAGGCTGAAACTCTGCAGGTGTGTAGAGTATTATCCACCCTACAAACGGGAAGGGCAATCCTGGTTCTGGCTTAACTGCCAGTTTCAGTATGACCGTTTATTGTTTTAGCTTTCCCTATGCATTTCAAGCATGTTTCTGCATAGAGAAAAAATAACCCTAGAAAGTTGTTTTTCTCCAAGAGAGAAAAAGCTAGGAGGCTGAAACTCTGCAGGTGTGTAGAGTATTATCCACCCTACAAAGGGGAAGGGCAATCCTGGTTCTGGCTTAACTGCCAGTTTCAGTATGACCGTTTATTGTTTTTAGCTTTCCCTATGCATTTCAAGCATGTTTCTGCATAGAGAAAAAATAACCCTAGAAAGTTGTTTTTCTCCAAGAGAGAAAAAGCTAGGAGGCTGAAACTCTGCAGGTGTGTAGAGTATTATCCACCCTACAAAGGGGAAGGGCAATCCTGGTTCTGGCTTAACTGCCAGTTTCAGTATGACCGTTTATTGTTTTAGCTTTCCCTATGCATTTCAAGCATGTTTCTGCATAGAGAAAAAATACCCCTGGAAAGTTGTTTTTCTCCAAGAGGGAAAAAGCTAGGAGGCTGAAACTCTGCAGGTGTGTAGAGTATTATCCACCCTACAAAGGGGAAGGGCAATCCTGGTTCTGGCTTAACTGCCAGTTTCAGTATGACCGTTTATTGTTTTTAGCTTTCCTATGCATTTCAAGCATGTTTCTGCATAGAGAAAAAATAACCCTAGAAAGTTGTTTTTCTCCAAGAGAGAAAAAGCTAGGAGGCTGAAACTCTGCAGGTGTGTAGAGTATTATCCACCCTACAAAGGGGAAGGGCAATCCTGGTTCTGGCTTAACTGCCAGTTTCAGTATGACCGTTTATTGTTTTTAGCTTTCCCTATGCATTTCAAGCATGTTTCTGCATAGAGAAAAATAACCCTAGAAAGTTGTTTTTCTCCAAGAGGGAAAAAGCTAGGAGGCTGAAACTCTGCAGGTGTGTAGAGTATTATCCACCCTACAAAGGGGAAGGGCAATCCTGGTTCTGGCTTAACTGCCAGTTTCAGTATGACCGTTTATTGTTTTAGCTTTCCCTATGCATTTCAAGCATGTTTCTGCATAGAGAAAAAATAACCCTAGAAAGTTGTTTTTCTCCAAGAGAGAAAAAGCTAGGAGGCTGAAACTCTGCAGGTGTGTAGAGTATTATCCACCCTACAAAGAGGAAGGGCAATCCTGGTTCTGGCTTAACTGCTAGTTTCAGTATGACCGTTTTTGTTTTTAGCTTTCTTTTTGCATTTCAAGCATATTTCTGCATAGAGAAAAAATAACCCTAGAAAGTTGTTTTTCTCCAAGAGGGAAAAAGCTAGGAGGCTGAAACTCTGCAGGTGTGTAGGGTATTATCCACCCTACAAAGGGAAGGGCAATCCTGGTTCTGGCTTAACTGCCAGTTTCAGTATGACCGTTTATTGTTTTTAGCTTTCCCTATGCATTTCAAGCATGTTTCTGCATAGAGAAAAAATAACCCTAGAAAGTTGTTTTTCTCCAAGAGAGAAAAAGCTAGGAGGCTGAAACTCTGCAGGTGTGTAGAGTATTATCCACCCTACAAAGGGGAAGGGCAATCCTGGTTCTGGCTTAACTGCCAGTTTCAGTATGACCGTTTATTGTTTTTAGCTTTCCCTATGCATTTCAAGCATGTTTCTGCATAGAGAAAAAATAACCCTAGAAAGTTGTTTTTCTCCAAGAGAGAAAAAGCTAGGAGGCTGAAACTCTGCAGGTGTGTAGAGTATTATCCACCCTACAAAGGGAAGGGCAATCCTGGTTCTGGCTTAACTGCCAGTTTCAGTATGACCGTTTATTGTTTTTAGCTTTCTTATGCATTTCAAGCATATTTCTGCATAGAGAAAAAAAACCCCTGGAAAGTTGTTTTTCTCCAAGAGGAAAAAAGCTAGGAGGCTGAAACTCTGCAGGTGTGTAGGGTATTATCCACCCTACAAACGGGAAGGGCAATCCTGGTTCTGGCTTAACTGCCAGTTTCAGTATGACCGTTTATTGTTTTAGCTTTCCCTATGCATTTCAAGCATGTTTCTGCATAGAGAAAAAATAACCCTAGAAAGTTGTTTTTCTCCAAGAGAGAAAAAGCTAGGAGGCTGAAACTCTGCAGGTGTGTAGAGTATTATCCACCCTACAAAGGGGAAGGGCAATCCTGGTTCTGGCTTAACTGCCAGTTTCAGTATGACCGTTTATTGTTTTTAGCTTTCCCTATGCATTTCAAGCATGTTTCTGCATAGAGAAAAAATAACCCTAGAAAGTTGTTTTTCTCCAAGAGAGAAAAAGCTAGGAGGCTGAAACTCTGCAGGTGTGTAGAGTATTATCCACCCTACAAAGGGGAAGGGCAATCCTGGTTCTGGCTTAACTGCCAGTTTCAGTATGACCGTTTATTGTTTTTAGCTTTCTTATGCATTTCAAGCATGTTTCTGCATAGAGAAAAAATACCCCTGGAAAGTTGTTTTTCTCCAAGAGGGAAAAAGCTAGGAGGCTGAAACTCTGCAGGTGTGTAGAGTATTATCCACCCTACAAAGGGAAGGGCAATCCTGGTTCTGGCTTAACTGCCAGTTTCAGTATGACCGTTTATTGTTTTTAGCTTTCTTGTTGCATTTCAAGCATGTTTCTGCATAGAGAAAAAATAACCCTAGAAAGTTGTTTTTCTCCAAGAGAGAAAAAGCTAGGAGGCTGAAACTCTGCAGGTGTGTAGAGTATTATCCACCCTACAAAGGGAAGGGCAATCCTGGTTCTGGCTTAACTGCCAGTTTCAGTATGACCGTTTATTGTTTTAGCTTTTCCTATGCATTTCAAGCATGTTTCTGCATAGAGAAAAATAACCCTAGAAAGTTGTTTTTCTCCAAGAGGGAAAAAGCTAGGAGGCTGAAACTCTGCAGGTGTGTAGAGTATTATCCACCCTACAAAGGGGAAGGGCAATCCTGGTTCTGGCTTAACTGCCAGTTTCAGTATGACCGTTTATTGTTTTTAGCTTTCCCTATGCATTTCAAGCATGTTTCTGCATAGAGAAAAAATAACCCTAGAAAGTTGTTTTTCTCCAAGAGAGAAAAAGCTAGGAGGCTGAAACTCTGCAGGTGTGTAGAGTATTATCCACCCTACAAAGGGGAAGGGCAATCCTGGTTCTGGCTTAACTGCCAGTTTCAGTATGACCGTTTATTGTTTTTAGCTTTCCCTATGCATTTCAAGCATGTTTCTGCATAGAGAAAAAATAACCCTAGAAAGTTGTTTTTCTCCAAGAGGGAAAAAGCTAGGAGGCTGAAACTCTGCAGGTGTGTAGAGTATTATCCACCCTACAAAGGGAAGGGCAATCCTGGTTCTGGCTTAACTGCCAGTTTCAGTATGACCGTTTATTGTTTTTAGCTTTCCCTATGCATTTCAAGCATGTTTCTGCATAGAGAAAAAATACCCTAGAAAGTTGTTTTTCTCCAAGAGAGAAAAAGCTAGGAGGCTGAAACTCTGCAGGTGTGTAGAGTATTATCCACCCTACAAAGGGAAGGGCAATCCTGGTTCTGGCTTAACTGCCAGTTTCAGTATGACCGTTTATTGTTTTAGCTTTCCTATGCATTTCAAGCATGTTTCTGCATAGAGAAAAAATAACCCTAGAAAGTTGTTTTTCTCCAAGAGAGAAAAAGCTAGGAGGCTGAAACTCTGCAGGTGTGTAGAGTATTATCCACCCTACAAAGGGGAAGGGCAATCCTGGTTCTGGCTTAACTGCCAGTTTCAGTATGACCGTTTATTGTTTTTAGCTTTCCCTATGCATTTCAAGCATGTTTCTGCATAGAGAAAAAATAACCCTGGAAAGTTGTTTTTCTCCAAGAGGGAAAAAGCTAGGAGGCTGAAACTCTGCAGGTGTGTAGAGTATTATCCACCCTACAAAGGGAAGGGCAATCCTGGTTCTGGCTTAACTGCCAGTTTCAGTATGACCGTTTATTGTTTTTAGCTTTCCCTATGCATTTCAAGCATGTTTCTGCATAGAGAAAAAATAACCCTAGAAAGTTGTTTTTCTCCAAGAGAGAAAAAGCTAGGAGGCTGAAACTCTGCAGGTGTGTAGAGTATTATCCACCCTACAAAGGGAAGGGCAATCCTGGTTCTGGCTTAACTGCCAGTTTCAGTATGACCGTTTATTGTTTTTAGCTTTTCCTATGCATTTCAAGCATGTTTCTGCATAGAGAAAAATAACCCTAGAAAGTTGTTTTTCTCCAAGAGGGAAAAAGCTAGGAGGCTGAAACTCTGCAGGTGTGTAGGGTATTATCCACCCTACAAAGGGAAGGGCAATCCTGGTTCTGGCTTAACTGCCAGTTTCAGTATGACCGTTTATTGTTTTTAGCTTTCCCTATGCATTTCAAGCATGTTTCTGCATAGAGAAAAAATAACCCTAGAAAGTTGTTTTTCTCCAAGAGAGAAAAAGCTAGGAGGCTGAAACTCTGCAGGTGTGTAGAGTATTATCCACCCTACAAACGGGAAGGGCAATCCTGGTTCTGGCTTAACTGCCAGTTTCAGTATGACCGTTTATTGTTTTAGCTTTCCCTATGCATTTCAAGCATGTTTCTGCATAGAGAAAAATAACCCTAGAAAGTTGTTTTTCTCCAAGAGAGAAAAAGCTAGGAGGCTGAAACTCTGCAGGTGTGTAGAGTATTATCCACCCTACAAAGGGAAGGGCAATCCTGGTTCTGGCTTAACTGCCAGTTTCAGTATGACCGTTTATTGTTTTTAGCTTTCCCTATGCATTTCAAGCATGTTTCTGCATAGAGAAAAAATACCCTAGAAAGTTGTTTTTCTCCAAGAGGGAAAAAGCTAGGAGGCTGAAACTCTGCAGGTGTGTAGAGTATTATCCACCCTACAAAGGGAAGGGCAATCCTGGTTCTGGCTTAACTGCCAGTTTCAGTATGACCGTTTATTGTTTTTAGCTTTCCCTATGCATTTCAAGCATGTTTCTGCATAGAGAAAAATAACCCTAGAAAGTTGTTTTTCTCCAAGAGGGAAAAAGCTAGGAGGCTGAAACTCTGCAGGTGTGTAGAGTATTATCCACCCTACAAAGGGAAGGGCAATCCTGGTTCTGGCTTAACTGCCAGTTTCAGTATGACCGTTTATTGTTTTTAGCTTTCCTATGCATTTCAAGCATGTTTCTGCATAGAGAAAAAATAACCCTAGAAAGTTGTTTTTCTCCAAGAGAGAAAAAGCTAGGAGGCTGAAACTCTGCAGGTGTGTAGAGTATTATCCACCCTACAAAGGGGAAGGGCAATCCTGGTTCTGGCTTAACTGCCAGTTTCAGTATGACCGTTTATTGTTTTTAGCTTTCCCTATGCATTTCAAGCATGTTTCTGCATAGAGAAAAAATAACCCTAGAAAGTTGTTTTTCTCCAAGAGGGAAAAAGCTAGGAGGCTGAAACTCTGCAGGTGTGTAGAGTATTATCCACCCTACAAAGGGGAAGGGCAATCCTGGTTCTGGCTTAACTGCCAGTTTCAGTATGACCGTTTATTGTTTTTAGCTTTCCCTATGCATTTCAAGCATGTTTCTGCATAGAGAAAAAAATAACCCTAGAAAGTTGTTTTTCTCCAAGAGAGAAAAAGCTAGGAGGCTGAAACTCTGCAGGTGTGTAGAGTATTATCCACCCTACAAAGGGGAAGGGCAATCCTGGTTCTGGCTTAACTGCCAGTTTCAGTATGACCGTTTATTGTTTTAGCTTTCCCTATGCATTTCAAGCATGTTTCTGCATAGAGAAAAAATAACCCTAGAAAGTTGTTTTTCTCCAAGAGAGAAAAAGCTAGGAGGCTGAAACTCTGCAGGTGTGTAGAGTATTATCCACCCTACAAAGGGGAAGGGCAATCCTGGTTCTGGCTTAACTGCCAGTTTCAGTATGACCGTTTATTGTTTTAGCTTTCCCTATGCATTTCAAGCATGTTTCTGCATAGAGAAAAAATAACCCTAGAAAGTTGTTTTCTCCAAGAGAGAAAAAGCTAGGAGGCTGAAACTCTGCAGGTGTGTAGAGTATTATCCACCCTACAAAGGGGAAGGGCAATCCTGGTTCTGGCTTAACTGCCAGTTTCAGTATGACCGTTTATTGTTTTTAGCTTTCTTTTTGCATTTCAAGCATATTTCTGCATAGAGAAAAAGTACCCCTGGAAAGTTGTTTTTCTCCAAGAGGGAAAAAGCTAGGAGGCTGAAACTCTGCAGGTGTGTAGAGTATTATCCACCCTACAAAGGGGAAGGGCAATCCTGGTTCTGGCTTAACTGCCAGTTTCAGTATGACCGTTTATTGTTTTTAGCTTTCCCTATGCATTTCAAGCATGTTTCTGCATAGAGAAAAAATAACCCTAGAAAGTTGTTTTTCTCCAAGAGGAAAAAGCTAGGAGGCTGAAACTCTGCAGGTGTGTAGAGTATTATCCACCCTACAAAGGGAAGGGCAATCCTGGTTCTGGCTTAACTGCCAGTTTCAGTATGACCGTTTATTGTTTTTAGCTTTCCTATGCATTTCAAGCATGTTTCTGCATAGAGAAAAAATAACCCTAGAAAGTTGTTTTTCTCCAAGAGAGAAAAAGCTAGGAGGCTGAAACTCTGCAGGTGTGTAGAGTATTATCCACCCTACAAAGGGGAAGGGCAATCCTGGTTCTGGCTTAACTGCCAGTTTCAGTATGACCGTTTATTGTTTTTAGCTTTCCCTATGCATTTCAAGCATGTTTCTGCATAGAGAAAAAATAACCCTAGAAAGTTGTTTTTCTCCAAGAGGGAAAAAAGCTAGGAGGCTGAAACTCTGCAGGTGTGTAGAGTATTATCCACCCTACAAAGGGAAGGGCAATCCTGGTTCTGGCTTAACTGCCAGTTTCAGTATGACCGTTTATTGTTTTAGCTTTCCCTATGCATTTCAAGCATGTTTCTGCATAGAGA
The DNA here is from genome assembly GCF_019279795.1 of Protopterus annectens. Classification (NCBI taxonomy): domain Eukaryota; kingdom Metazoa; phylum Chordata; order Ceratodontiformes; family Protopteridae; genus Protopterus; species Protopterus annectens. Next base: position 1,542,562,006 of record NC_056741.1, read on the forward strand.
AAAAATAACCCTAGAAAGTTGTTTTTCTCCAAGAGAGAAAAAGCTAGGAGGCTGAAACTCTGCAGGTGTGTAGAGTATTATCCACCCTACAAAGGGGAAGGGCAATCCTGGTTCTGGCTTAACTGCCAGTTTCAGTATGACCGTTTATTGTTTTTAGCTTTCCCTATGCATTTCAAGCATGTTTCTGCATAGAGAAAAAATAACCCTAGAAAGTTGTTTTTCTCCAAGAGGGAAAAAGCTAGGAGGCTGAAACTCTGCAGGTGTGTAGAGTATTATCCACCCTACAAAGGGAGGGGCAGGGCAATCCTGGTTCTGGCTTAACTGCCAGTTTCAGTATGACCGTTTATTGTTTTTAGCTTTCCCTATGCATTTCAAGCATGTTTCTGCATAGAGAAAAAATACCCTAGAAAGTTGTTTTTCTCCAAGAGAGAAAAAGCTAGGAGGCTGAAACTCTGCAGGTGTGTAGAGTATTATCCACCCTACAAAGGGAAGGGCAATCCTGGTTCTGGCTTAACTGCCAGTTTCAGTATGACCGTTTATTGTTTTTAGCTTTCCCTATGCATTTCAAGCATGTTTCTGCATAGAGAAAAAATAACCCTAGAAAGTTGTTTTTCTCCAAGAGAGAAAAAGCTAGGAAGCTGAAACTCTGCAGGTGTGTAGAGTATTATCCACCCTACAAAGGGGAAGGGCAATCCTGGTTCTGGCTTAACTGCCAGTTTCAGTATGACCGTTTATTGTTTTTAGCTTTCCCTATGCATTTCAAGCATGTTTCTGCATAGAGAAAAATAACCCTGGAAAGTTGTTTTTCTCCAAGAGGGAAAAAGCTAGGAGGCTGAAACTCTGCAGGTGTGTAGGGTATTATCAACCCTACAAAGGGGTGGGGCAATCCTGGTTCTGGCTTAACTGCCAGTTTCAGTATGACCGTTTATTGTTTTTAGCTTTCCCTATGCATTTCAAGCATGTTTCTGCATAGAGAAAAAATAACCCTAGAAAGTTGTTTTTCTCCAAGAGAGAAAAAGCTAGGAGTCTGAAACTCTGCAGGTGTGTAGAGTATTATCCACCCTACAAAGGGGAAGGGCAATCCTGGTTCTGGCTTAACTGCCATTTTCAGTACGACCGTTTATTGTTTTTAGCTTTCCCTATGCATTTCAAGCATGTTTCTGCATAGAGAAAAAAAAACCCTAGAAAGTTGTTTTTCTCCAAGAGAGAAAAAGCTAGGAGGCTGAAACTCTGCAGGTGTGTAGAGTATTATCCACCCTACAAAGAGGAAGGGCAATCCTGGTTCTGGCTTAACTGCCAGTTTCAGTATGACCGTTTATTGTTTTAGCTTTCCTATGCATTTCAAGCATGTTTCTGCATAGAGAAAAAATAACCCTAGAAAGTTGTTTTTCTCCAAGAGGGAAAAAGCTAGGAGGCTGAAACTCTGCAGGTGTGTAGAGTATTATCCACCCTACAAAGGGGAAGGGCAATCCTGGTTCTGGCTTAACTGCCAGTTTCAGTATGACCGTTTATTGTTTTAGCTTTCCCTATGCATTTCAAGCATGTTTCTGCATAGAGAAAAAATAACCCTAGAAAGTTGTTTTTCTCCAAGAGGGAAAAAGCTAGGAGGCTGAAACGCTGCAGGTGTGTAGGGTATTATCCACCCTACAAAGGGGTAGGGCAATCCTGGTTCTGGCTTAACTGCCAGTTTCAGTATGACCGTTTATTGTTTTTAGCTTTCCCTATGCATTTCAAGCATGTTTCTGCATAGAGAAAAAATAACCCTAGAAAGTTGTTTTTCTCCAAGAGAGAAAAAGCTAGTAGGCTGAAACTCTGCAGGTGTGTAGAGTATTATCCACCCTACAAAGGGGAAGGGCAATCCTGGTTCTGGCTTAACTGCCAGTTTCAGTATGACCGTTTATTGTTTTAGCTTTCCCTATGCATTTCAAGCATGTTTCTGCATAGAGAAAAAATAACCCTAGAAAGTTGTTTTTCTCCAAGAGGGAAAAAGCTAGGAGGCTGAAACTCTGCAGGTGTGTAGGGTATTATCCACCCTACAAAGGGGTAGGGCAATCCTGGTTCTGGCTTAACTGCCAGTTTCAGTATGACCGTTTATTGTTTTTAGCTTTCCCTATGCATTTCAAGCATGTTTCTGCATAGAGAAAAATAACCCTAGAAAGTTGTTTTTCTCCAAGAGGGAAAAAGCTAGGAGGCTGAAACTCTGCAGGTGTGTAGAGTATTATCCACCCTACAAAGGGGAAGGGCAATCCTGGTTCTGGCTTAACTGCCAGTTTCAGTATGACCGTTTATTGTTTTAGCTTTCCCTATGCATTTCAAGCATGTTTCTGCATAGAGAAAAATAACCCTAGAAAGTTGTTTTTCTCCAAGAGAGAAAAAGCTAGTAGGCTGAAACTCTGCAGGTGTGTAGAGTATTATCCACCCTACAAAGGGAAGGGCAATCCTGGTTCTGGCTTAACTGCCAGTTTCAGTATGACCGTTTATTGTTTTTAGCTTTCCCTATGCATTTCAAGCATGTTTCTGCATAGAGAAAACATAACCCTAGAAAGTTGTTTTTCTCCAAGAGAGAAAAAGCTAGGAGGCTGAAACTCTGCAGGTGTGTAGAGTATTATCCACCCTACAAAGGGAAGGGCAATCCTGGTTCTGGCTTAACTGCCAGTTTCAGTATGACCGTTTATTGTTTTTAGCTTTCTTTTTGCATTTCAAGCATATTTCTGCATAGAGAAAAAATACCCCTGGACAGTTGTTTTTCTCCAAGAGGGAAAAAGCTAGGAGGCTGAAACTCTGCAGGTGTGTAGGGTATTATCCACCCTACAAAGGGGAAGGGCAATCCTGGTTCTGGCTTAACTGCCAGTTTCAGTATGACCGTTTATTGTTTTAGCTTTCCCTATGCATTTCAAGCATGTTTCTGCATAGAGAAAAAATAACCCTAGAAAGTTGTTTTTCTCCAAGAGAGAAAAAGCTAGGAGTCTGAAACTCTGCAGGTGTGTAGAGTATTATCCACCCTACAAAGGGAAGGGCAATCCTGGTTCTGGCTTAACTGCCAGTTTCAGTATGACCGTTTATTGTTTTTAGCTTTCTTTTTGCATTTCAAGCATGTTTCTGCATAGAGAAAAAATAACCCTGGAAAGTTGTTTTTCTCCAAGAGGGAAAAAGCTAGGAGGCTGAAACTCTGCAGGTGTGTAGAGTATTATCCACCCTACAAAGGGAAGGGCAATCCTGGTTCTGGCTTAACTGCCAGTTTCAGTATGACCGTTTATTGTTTTAGCTTCCCTATGCATTTCAAGCATGTTTCTGCATAGAGAAAAAATAACCCTAGAAAGTTGTTTTTCTCCAAGAGAGAAAAAGCTAGGAGGCTGAAACTCTGCAGGTGTGTAGAGTATTATCCACCCTACAAAGAGGAAGGGCAATCCTGGTTCTGGCTTAACTGCCAGTTTCAGTATGACCGTTTATTGTTTTTAGCTTTCTTTTTGCATTTCAAGCATGTTTCTGCATAGAGAAAAAATAACCCTAGAAAGTTGTTTTTCTCCAAGAGAAAAAAAGCTAGGAGGCTGAAACTCTGCAGGTGTGTAGAGTATTATCCACCCTACAAAGGGGAAGGGCAATCCTGGTTCTGGCTTAACTGCCAGTTTCAGTATGACCGTTTATTGTTTTTAGCTTTCTTTTTGCATTTCAAGCATATTTCTGCATAGAGAAAAAATACCCCTGGAAAGTTGTTTTTCTCCAAGAGGGAAAAAGCTAGGAGGCTGAAACTCTGCAGGTGTGTAGGATATTATCCACCCTACAAGGCGGTAGGGCAATCCTGGTTCTGGCTTAACTGCCAGTTTCAGTATGACCGTTTATTGTTTTTAGCTTTCCCTATGCATTTCAAGCATGTTTCTGCATAGAGAAAAATAACCCTGGAAAGTTGTTTTTCTCCAAGAGGGAAAAAGCTAGGAGGCTGAAACTCTGCAGGTGTGTAGGGTATTATCCACCCTACAAAGGGTAGGGCAATCCTGGTTCTGGCTTAACTGCCAGTTTCAGTATGACCGTTTATTGTTTTTAGCTTTCCCTATGCATTTCAAGCATGTTTCTGCATAGAGAAAAAATAACCCTAGAAAGTTGTTTTTCTCCAAGAGAGAAAAAGCTAGGAGGCTGAAACTCTGCAGGTGTGTAGAGTATTATCCACCCTACAAAGGGAAGGGCAATCCTGGTTCTGGCTTAACTGCCAGTTTCAGTATGACCGTTTATTGTTTTTAGCTTTCTTTATGCATTTCAAGCATGTTTCTGCATAGAGAAAAAATAACCCTGGAAAGTTGTTTTTCTCCAAGAGGGAAAAAGCTAGGAGGCTGAAACTCTGCAGGTGTGTAGGGTATTATCCACCCTACAAAGGGGAAGGGCAATCCTGGTTCTGGCTTAACTGCCAGTTTCAGTATGACCGTTTATTGTTTTTAGCTTTCCCTATGCATTTCAAGCATGTTTCTGCATAGAGAAAAATAACCCTAGAAAGTTGTTTTTCTCCAAGAGGAAAAAAGCTAGGAGGCTGAAACTCTGCAGGTGTGTAGGGTATTATCCACCCTACAAAGGGAAGGGCAATCCTGGTTCTGGCTTAACTGCCAGTTTCAGTATGACCGTTTATTGTTTTTAGCTTTCCCTATGCATTTCAAGCATGTTTCTGCATAGAGAAAAAATAACCCTAGAAAGTTGTTTTTCTCCAAGAGAGAAAAAGCTAGGAGTCTGAAACTCTGCAGGTGTGTAGAGTATTATCCACCCTACAAAGGGAAGGGCAATCCTGGTTCTGGCTTAACTGCCAGTTTCAGTACGACCGTTTATTGTTTTTAGCTTTCCCTATGCATTTCAAGCATGTTTCTGCATAGAGAAAAAAAACCCTAGAAAGTTGTTTTTCTCCAAGAGAGAAAAAGCTAGGAGGCTGAAACTCTGCAGGTGTGTAGAGTATTATCCACCCTACAAAGGGAAGGGCAATCCTGGTTCTGGCTTAACTGCCAGTTTCAGTATGACCGTTTATTGTTTTTAGCTTTCTTTATGCATTTCAAGCATGTTTCTGCATAGAGAAAAATACCCTGGAAAGTTGTTTTTCTCCAAGAGGGAAAAAGCTAGGAGGCTGAAACTCTGCAGGTGTGTAGGGTATTATCCACCCTACAAAGGGGTGGGGCAATCCTGGTTCTGGCTTAACTGCCAGTTTCAGTATGACCGTTTATTGTTTTTAGCTTTCCCTATGCATTTCAAGCATGTTTCTGCATAGAGAAAAAATAACCCTAGAAAGTTGTTTTTCTCCAAGAGAGAAAAAGCTAGGAGGCTGAAACTCTGCAGGTGTGTAGAGTATTATCCACCCTACAAAGGGAAGGGCAATCCTGGTTCTGGCTTAACTGCCAGTTTCAGTATGACCGTTTATTGTTTTAGCTTTCTTTTTGCATTTCAAGCATGTTTCTGCAAAGAGAAAAATACCCCTGGAAAGTTGTTTTTCTCCAAGAGGGAAAAAGCTAGGAGGCTGAAACTCTGCAGGTGTGTAGAGTATTATCCACCCTACAAAGGGGAAGGGCAATCCTGGTTCTGGCTTAACTGCCAGTTTCAGTATGACCGTTTATTGTTTTTAGCTTTCTTTTTGCATTTCAAGCATGTTTCTGCATAGAGAAAAATAACCCTGGAAAGTTGTTTTTCTCCAAGAGGGAAAAAGCTAGGAGGCTGAAACTCTGCAGGTGTGTAGGGTATTATCCACCCTACAAAGGGGTGGGGCAATCCTGGTTCTGGCTTAACTGCCAGTTTCAGTATGACCGTTTATTGTTTTAGCTTTCCCTATGCATTTCAAGCATGTTTCTGCATAGAGAAAAAATAACCCTAGAAAGTTGTTTTTCTCCAAGAGAGAAAAAGCTAGGAGGCTGAAACTCTGCAGGTGTGTAGAGTATTATCCACCCTACAAAGGGAAGGGCAATCCTGGTTCTGGCTTAACTGCCAGTTTCAGTATGACCGTTTATTGTTTTTAGCTTTCTTTTTGCATTTCAAGCATATTTCTGCATAGAGAAAAAATACCCCTGGAAAGTTGTTTTTCTCCAAGAGGGAAAAAGCTAGGAGGCTGAAACTCTGCAGGTGTGTAGGGTATTATCCACCCTACAAAGGGGAAGGGCAATCCTGGTTCTGGCTTAACTGCCAGTTTCAGTATGACCGTTTATTGTTTTAGCTTTCCCTATGCATTTCAAGCATGTTTCTGCATAGAGAAAAATAACCCTAGAAAGTTGTTTTTCTCCAAGAGAGAAAAAGCTAGGAGGCTGAAACTCTGCAGGTGTGTAGAGTATTATCCACCCTACAAAGGGGAAGGGCAATCCTGGTTCTGGCTTAACTGCCAGTTTCAGTATGACCGTTTATTGTTTTTAGCTTTCTTTTTGCATTTCAAGCATATTTCTGCATAGAGAAAAAATACCCCTGGAAAGTTGTTTTTCTCCAAGAGGGAAAAAGCTAGGAGGTTGAAACTCTGCAGGTGTGTAGGGTATTATCCACCCTACAAAGGGTAGGGCAATCCTGGTTCTGGCTTAACTGCCAGTTTCAGTATGACCGTTTATTGTTTTTAGCTTTCCCTATGCATTTCAAGCATGTTTCTGCATAGAGAAAAAATAACCCTAGAAAGTTGTTTTTCTCCAAGAGGGAAAAAGCTAGGAGGCTGAAACTCTGCAGGTGTGTAGGGTATTATCCACCCTACAAAGGGAAGGGCAATCCTGGTTCTGGCTTAACTGCCAGTTTCAGTATGACCGTTTATTGTTTTTAGCTTTCCTATGCATTTCAAGCATGTTTCTGCATAGAGAAAAAATAACCCTAGAAAGTTGTTTTTCTCCAAGAGGGAAAAAGCTAGGAGGCTGAAACTCTGCAGGTGTGTAGAGTATTATCCACCCTACAAAGGGGAAGGGCAATCCTGGTTCTGGCTTAACTGCCAGTTTCAGTATGACCGTTTATTGTTTTAGCTTTCCCTATGCATTTCAAGCATGTTTCTGCATAGAGAAAAATAACCCTAGAAAGTTGTTTTTCTCCAAGAGGGAAAAAGCTAGGAGGCTGAAACTCTGCAGGTGTGTAGGGTATTATCCACCCTACAAAGGGGTAGGGCAATCCTGGTTCTGGCTTAACTGCCAGTTTCAGTATGACCGTTTATTGTTTTAGCTTTCCCTATGCATTTCAAGCATGTTTCTGCATAGAGAAAAAATAACCCTAGAAAGTTGTTTTTCTCCAAGAGAGAAAAAGCTAGGAGGCTGAAACTCTGCAGGTGTGTAGAGTATTATCCACCCTACAAAGGGGAAGGGCAATCCTGGTTCTGGCTTAACTGCCAGTTTCAGTATGACCGTTTATTGTTTTTAGCTTTCTTTTTGCATTTCAAGCATGTTTCTGCATAGAGAAAAAATGCCCCTGGAAAGTTATTTTTCTCCAAGAGGGAAAAAGCTAGGAGGCTGAAACTCTGCACGTGTGTAGGGTATTATCCACCCTACAAAGGGGAAGGGCAATCCTGGTTCTGGCTTAACTGCCAGTTTCAGTATGACCGTTTATTGTTTTTAGCTTTCCCTATGCATTTCAAGCATGTTTCTGCATAGAGAAAAAATAACCCTAGAAAGTTGTTTTTCTCCAAGAGAGAAAAAGCTAGGAGGCTGAAACTCTGCAGGTGTGTAGAGTATTATCCACTCTACAAAGGGGAAGGGCAATCCTGGTTCTGGCTTAACTGCCAGTTTCAGTATGACCGTTTATTGTTTTTAGCTTTCTTTTTGCATTTCAAGCATATTTCTGCATAGAGAAAAATACCCCTGGAAAGTTGTTTTTCTCCAAGAGGGAAAAAGCTAGGAGGCTGAAACTCTGCAGGTGTGTAGGGTATTATCCACCCTACAAAGGGAAGGGCAATCCTGGTTCTGGCTTAACTGCCAGTTTCAGTATGACCGTTTATTGTTTTTAGCTTTCCTATGCATTTCAAGCATGTTTCTGCATAGAGAAAAATAACCCTAGAAAGTTGTTTTTCTCCAAGAGGGAAAAAGCTAGGAGGCTGAAACTCTGCAGGTGTGTAGGGTATTATCCACCCTACAAAGGGTAAGGCAATCCTGGTTCTGGCTTAACTGCCAGTTTCAGTATGACCGTTTATTGTTTTTAGCTTTCCCTATGCATTTCAAGCATGTTTCTGCATAGAGAAAAAAATAACCCTAGAAAGTTGTTTTTCTCCAAGAGGGAAAAAGCTAGGAGGCTGAAACTCTGCAGGTGTGTAGGGTATTATCCACCCTACAAAGGGGTAGGGCAATCCTGGTTCTGGCTTAACTGCCAGTTTCAGTATGACCGTTTATTGTTTTTAGCTTTCCCTATGCATTTCAAGCATGTTTCTGCATAGAGAAAAATAACCCTGGAAAGTTGTTTTTCTCCAAGAGGGAAAAAGCTAGGAGGCTGAAACTCTGCAGGTGTGTAGGGTATTATCCACCCTACAAAGGGAAGGGCAATCCTGGTTCTGGCTTAACTGCCAGTTTCAGTATGACCGTTTATTGTTTTTAGCTTTCCCTATGCATTTCAAGCATGTTTCTGCATAGAGAAAAAATAACCCTAGAAAGTTGTTTTTCTCCAAGAGGGAAAAAGCTAGGAGGCTGAAACTCTGCAGGTGTGTAGGTTATTATCCACCCTACAAAGGGGTGGGGCAATCCTGGTTCTGGCTTAACTGCCAGTTTCAGTATGACCGTTTATTGTTTTAGCTTTCTTTTTGCATTTCAAGCATGTTTCTGCATAGAGAAAAATAACCCTAGAAAGTTGTTTTTCTCCAAGAGAGAAAAAGCTAGTAGGCTGAAACTCTGCAGGTGTGTAGAGTATTATCCACCCTACAAATGGGAAGGGCAATCCTGGTTCTGGCTTAACTGCCAGTTTCAGTATGACCGTTTATTGTTTTTAGCTTTCCCTATGCATTTCAAGCATGTTTCTGCATAGAGAAAAATAACCCTGGAAAGTTGTTTTTCTCCAAGAGAAAAAAGCTAGGAGGCTGAAACTCTGCAGGTGTGTAGAGTATTATCCACCCTACAAAGGGGAAGGGCAATCCTGGTTCTGGCTTAACTGCCAGTTTCAGTATGACCGTTTATTGTTTTTAGCTTTCCCTATGCATTTCAAGCATATTTCTGCATAGAGAAAAAATACCCCTGGAAAGTTGTTTTTCTCCAAGAGGGAAAAAGCTAGGAGGCTGAAACTCTGCAGGTGTGTAGGGTATTATCCACCCTACAAAGGGTAGGGCAATCCTGGTTCTGGCTTAACTGCCAGTTTCAGTATGACCGTTTATTGTTTTTAGCTTTCCCTATGCATTTCAAGCATGTTTCTGCATAGAGAAAAATAACCCTAGAAAGTTGTTTTTCTCCAAGAGGGAAAAAGCTAGGAGGCTGAAACTCTGCAGGTGTGTAGGGTATTATCCACCCTACAAAGCGGTAGGGCAATCCTGGTTCTGGCTTAACTGCCAGTTTCAGTATGACCGTTTATTGTTTTTAGCTTTCCCTATGCATTTCAAGCATGTTTCTGCATAGAGAAAAATAACCCTAGAAAGTTGTTTTTCTCCAAGAGAGAAAAAGCTAGGAGGCTGAAACTCTGCAGGTGTGTAGAGTATTATCCACCCTACAAAGGGGAAGGGCAATCCTGGTTCTGGCTTAACTGCCAGTTTCAGTATGACCGTTTATTGTTTTTAGCTTTCTTTTTGCATTTCAAGCATGTTTCTGCATAGAGAAAAATAACCCTGGAAAGTTGTTTTTCTCCAAGAGGGAAAAAGCTAGGAGGCTGAAACTCTGCAGGTGTGTAGGGTATTATCCACCCTACAAGGGGTAGGGCAATCCTGGTTCTGGCTTAACTGCCAGTTTCAGTATGACCGTTTATTGTTTTTAGCTTTCCCTATGCATTTCAAGCATGTTTCTGCATAGAGAAAAATAACCCTAGAAAGTTGTTTTTCTCCAAGAGAGAAAAAGCTAGGAGGCTGAAACTCTGCAGGTGTGTAGAGTATTATCCACCCTACAAAGGGGAAGGGCAATCCTGGTTCTGGCTTAACTGCCAGTTTCAGTATGACCGTTTATTGTTTTAGCTTTCCTATGCATTTCAAGCATGTTTCTGCATAGAGAAAAATAACCCTGGAAAGTTGTTTTTCTCCAAGAGGGAAAAAGCTAGGAGGCTGAAACTCTGCAGGTGTGTAGGGTATTATCCACCCTACAAAGGGGAAGGGCAATCCTGGTTCTGGCTTAACTGCCAGTTTCAGTATGACCGTTTATTGTTTTTAGCTTTCCCTATGCATTTCAAGCATGTTTCTGCATAGAGAAAAATAACCCTAGAAAGTTGTTTTTCTCCAAGAGAGAAAAAGCTAGGAGGCTGAAACTCTGCAGGTGTGTAGAGTATTATCCACCCTACAAAGGGGAAGGGCAATCCTGGTTCTGGCTTAACTGCCAGTTTCAGTATGACCGTTTATTGTTTTTAGCTTTCTTTTTGCATTTCAAGCATGTTTCTGCATAGAGAAAAATAACCCTAGAAAGTTGTTTTTCTCCAAGAGGGAAAAAGCTAGGAGGCTGAAACTCTGCAGGTGTGTAGGGTATTATCCACCCTACAAAGGGTTGGGGCAATCCTGGTTCTGGCTTAACTGCCAGTTTCAGTATGACCGTTTATTGTTTTTAGCTTTCCCTATGCATTTCAAGCATGTTTCTGCATAGAGAAAAATAACCCTGGAAAGTTGTTTTTCTCCAAGAGGGAAAAAGCTAGGAGGCTGAAACTCTGCAGGTGTGTAGGGTATTATCCACCCTACAAAGGGTTAGGGCAATCCTGGTTCTGGCTTAACTGCCAGTTTCAGTATGACCGTTTATTGTTTTTAGCTTTCCCTATGCATTTCAAGCATGTTTCTGCATAGAGAAAAAATACCCCTGGAAAGTTGTTTTTCTCCAAGAGGGAAAAAGCTAGGAGGCTGAAACTCTGCAGGTGTGTAGAGTATTATCCACCCTACAAAGGGGAAGGGCAATCCTGGTTCTGGCTTAACTGCCAGTTTCAGTATGACCGTTTATTGTTTTTAGCTTTCCCTATGCATTTCAAGCATATTTCTGCATAGAGAAAAAATACCCCTGGAAAGTTGTTTTTCTCCAAGAGGGAAAAAGCTAGGAGGCTGAAACTCTGCAGGTGTGTAGGGTATTATCCACCCTACAAAGGGGTGGGGCAATCCTGGTTCTGGCTTAACTGCCAGTTTCAGTATGACCGTTTATTGTTTTTAGCTTTCCCTATGCATTTCAAGCATATTTCTGCATAGAGAAAAATACCCCTGGAAAGTTGTTTTTCTCCAAGAGGGAAAAAGCTAGGAGGCTGAAACTCTGCAGGTGTGTAGGGTATTATCCACCCTACAAAGGGTAGGGCAATCCTGGTTCTGGCTTAACTGCCAGTTTCAGTATGACCGTTTATTGTTTTAGCTTTCCCTATGCATTTCAAGCATGTTTCTGCATAGAGAAAAAATACCCCTGGAAAGTTGTTTTTCTCCAAGAGGGAAAAAGCTAGGAGGCTGAAACTCTGCAGGTGTGTAGGATATTATCCACCCTACAAGGCGGTAGGACAATCCTGGTTCTGGCTTAACTGCCAGTTTCAGTATGACCGTTTATTGTTTTTAGCTTTCCCTATGCATTTCAAGCATGTTTCTGCATAGAGAAAAAATAACCCTAGAAAGTTGTGTTTCTCCAAGAGAGAAAAAGCTAGGAGTCTGAAACTCTGCAGGTGTGTAGAGTATTATCCACCCTACAAAGGGGAAGGGCAATCCTGGTTCTGGCTTAACTGCCAGTTTCAGTATGACCGTTTATTGTTTTTAGCTTTCCCTATGCATTTCAAGCATGTTTCTGCATAGAGAAAAAAATGACCCTAGAAAGTTGTTTTTCTCCAAGAGGGAAAAAGCTAGGAGGCTGAAACTCTGCAGGTGTGTAGGGTATTATCCACCCTACAAAGGGGTAGGGCAATCCTGGTTCTGGCTTAACTGCCAGTTTCAGTATGACCGTTTATTGTTTTTAGCTTTCCCTATGCATTTCAAGCATGTTTCTGCATAGAGAAAAATAACCCTGGAAAGTTGTTTTTCTCCAAGAGGGAAAAAGCTAGGAGGCTGAAACTCTGCAGGTGTGTAGAGTATTATCCACCCTACAAAGAGGAAGGGCAATCCTGGTTCTGGCTTAACTGCCAGTTTCAGTATGACCGTTTATTGTTTTTAGCTTTCCCTATGCATTTCAAGCATGTTTCTGCATAGAGAAAAATAACCCTGGAAAGTTGTTTTTCTCCAAGAGGGAAAAAGCTAGGAGGCTGAAACTCTGCAGGTGTGTAGGGTATTATCCACCCTACAAAGGGAAGGGCAATCCTGGTTCTGGCTTAACTGCCAGTTTCAGTATGACCGTTTATTGTTTTTAGCTTTCCCTATGCATTTCAAGCATGTTTCTGCATAGAGAAAAAATAACCCTGGAAAGTTGTTTTTCTCCAAGAGGGAAAAAGCTAGGAGGCTGAAACTCTGCAGGTGTGTAGGGTATTATCCACCCTACAAAGGGGTAGGGCAATCCTGGTTCTGGCTTAACTGCCAGTTTCAGTATGACCGTTTATTGTTTTAGCTTTCCCTATGCATTTCAAGCATGTTTCTGCAAAGAGAAAAATAACCCTGGAAAGTTGTTTTTCTCCAAGAGGGAAAAAGCTAGGAGGCTGAAACTCTGCAGGTGTGTAGAGTATTATCCACCCTACAAAGGGGTAGGGCAATCCTGGTTCTGGCTTAACTGCCAGTTTCAGTATGACCGTTTATTGTTTTTAGCTTTCCCTATGCATTTCAAGCATGTTTCTGCATAGAGAAAAATAACCCTGGAAAGTTGTTTTTCTCCAAGAGGGAAAAAGCTAGGAGGCTGAAACTCTGCAGGTGTGTAGGGTATTATCCACCCTACAAAGGGTAGGGCAATCCTGGTTCTGGCTTAACTGCCAGTTTCAGTATGACCGTTTATTGTTTTTAGCTTTCCCTATGCATTTCAAGCATGTTTCTGCATAGAGAAAAATAACCCTGGAAAGTTGTTTTTCTCCAAGAGGGAAAAAGCTAGGAGGCTGAAACTCTGCAGGTGTGTAGGGTATTATCCACCCTACAAAGGGTAGGGCAATCCTGGTTCTGGCTTAACTGCCAGTTTCAGTATGACCGTTTATTGATTTTAGCTTTCCCTATGCATTTCAAGCATGTTTCTGCATAGAGAAAAATAACCCTGGAAAGTTGTTTTTCTCCAAGAGGGAAAAAAGCTAGGAGGCTGAAACTCTGCAGGTGTGTAGGGTATTATCCACCCTACAAAGGGTAGGGCAATCCTGGTTCTGGCTTAACTGCCAGTTTCAGTATGACCGTTTATTGTTTTAGCTTTCCCTATGCATTTCAAGCATGTTTCTGCATAGAGAAAAATAACCCTGGAAAGTTGTTTTTCTCCAAGAGGGAAAAAGCTAGGAGGCTGAAACTCTGCAGGTGTGTAGGGTATTATCCACCCTACAAAGGGTAGGGCAATCCTGGTTCTGGCTTAACTGCCAGTTTCAGTATGACCGTTTATTGTTTTTAGCTTTCCCTATGCATTTCAAGCATGTTTCTGCATAGAGAAAAATAACCCTGGAAAGTTGTTTTTCTCCAAGAGGGAAAAAGCTAGGAGGCTGAAACTCTGCAGGTGTGTAGAGTATTATCCACCCTACAAAGGGTAGGGCAATCCTGGTTCTGGCTTAACTGCCAGTTTCAGTATGACCGTTTATTGTTTTTAGCTTTCCCTATGCATTTCAAGCATGTTTCTGCATAGAGAAAAAATACCCTGGAAAGTTGTTTTTCTCCAAGAGGGAAAAAGCTAGGAGGCTGAAACTCTGCAGGTGTGTAGGGTATTATCCACCCTACAAAGGGTAAGGGCAATCCTGGTTCTGGCTTAACTGCCATTTTCAGTATGACCGTTTATTGTTTTTAGCTTTCCTATGCATTTCAAGCATGTTTCTGCATAGAGAAAAATAACCCTAGAAAGTTGTTTTTCTCCAAGAGGGAAAAAGCTAGGAGGCTGAAACTCTGCAGGTGTGTAGGGTATTATCCACCCTACAAAGGGGAAGGGCAATCCTGGTTCTGGCTTAACTGCCAGTTTCAGTATGACCGTTTATTGTTTTTAGCTTTCCTTATGCATTTCAAGCATGTTTCTGCATAGAGAAAAATAACCCTGGAAAGTTGTTTTTCTCCAAGAGGGAAAAAGCTAGGAGGCTGAAACTCTGCAGGTGTGTAGGGTATTATCCACCCTACAAAGGGTAGGGCAATCCTGGTTCTGGCTTAACTGCCAGTTTCAGTATGACCGTTTATTGTTTTAGCTTTCCCTATGCATTTCAAGCATGTTTCTGCATAGAGAAAAATAACCCTGGAAAGTTGTTTTTCTCCAAGAGGGAAAAAGCTAGGAGGCTGAAACTCTGCAGGTGTGTAGGGTATTATCCACCCTACAAAGGGTAGGGCAATCCTGGTTCTGGCTTAACTGCCAGTTTCAGTATGACCGTTTATTGTTTTTAGCTTTCCCTATGTATTTCAAGCATGTTTCTGCATAGAGAAAAATAACCCTGGAAAGTTGTTTTTCTCCAAGAGGGAAAAAGCTAGGAGGCTGAAACTCTGCAGGTGTGTAGGGTATTATCCACCCTACAAAGGGGTAGGGCAATCCTGGTTCTGGCTTAACTGCCAGTTTCAGTATGACCGTTTATTGTTTTAGCTTTCTTTTTGCATTTCAATCATGTTCATGCATAGAGAAAAAATACCCTGGAAAGTTGTTTTTCTCCAAGAGGGAAAAAGCTAGGAGGCTGAAACTCTGCAGGTGTGTAGAGTATTATCCACCCTACAAAGGGGAAGGGCAATCCTGG